>NC_083340.1:57596162-57902352 GCF_019175385.1 Lycium barbarum
TTGCATAAATATATAAGCTGCCCCCCCCCCCCCCATATAGGTACGGTGTAATAATGTATAAGCTGCCCGTCCATATTGGATCGGTGTGATAATCATAACATTAGCCTGCGTCCAGGCCTCCCGCGTCCGGGGTACCATCTCGTGCGGCCCACTAGTGGTGTTTCCCGTGCCATATAGACACGGTGTAATCATCTGTAAGCCGCCCACCTTAACGGTGCTGCCCGAACTTATAGTCGCGGTGTAATTTCATCAACATGTACTCATCATAATATGCTTATCATAACATACTTATCATAATACATGCATAAGGCTTACAAACAACTTTACTTTATCCGGGTGACGTAAGGTCGTGATCCCTCGATTTCATTATGGAGCAATTATTGACATTCTGCCTCACCTTGAAGGAACCAACATATAAGGTGAGTGTGAGCAATAAATAACATTATATCATTTCAGGATCATCATATCATATCTCTTATCTTATATAGCCAATTATGAGTATAGGCTTTTAGCTTTCCGGAATATAGGAACTCTTGAAGAGGAAGGAAAATCATGCTATGAGATTCATGCCATTAGAAAGAAAGTACTAGCCTCACATATCTTTGACGTTTAACTAAGCTATCACTTGCTTGTTCTCCTTCGATATCACGTTTCTACCTTCAAGAGAGAATTCGCACTAACGTTAGTTAATTCGATTATAAAAACGCGTGACTATTACTAGGAAAAATTGGAAAGCACTTCCTTTGTTTATACTACTTTTCCCATATTCTATATTAACTCCCAAATGCTCACAACAACGTTCACAATATTGTATTCCACAATCATTATTTATATACACTGACCACAATCCACCATTTTTCTTCAATTTCTCCACATTTATGGTTATAGCTTACTATCGCGTCTCCTCATATCTAATACTTATTTCATGGCCTAAATGTCATTTATAACGTATTCACAATCACAACACTCCATCATTCATAATCCAACCCAACTACTATCCAACCATGACACTATTCACTCACAAATGGCCCATTTCCTATGTCTTTTTACAATTCAAGTATCTTAACCTTCCAATACCTTAAACAACATGTTTTAGTCATGAAACTTACCTTAGATGATGGTTGAACAAGCCTTGAATGGAATTACTACTTTAGCACCAAAACCCTACTTTACTTCATTTGGGTTTTCTTGAGAAAGATGAACTTCAGTGTGATTCTTACACTTGATTTCGTGGGTTTCATGTAGTTGATCACTAATTTCCTTTGGTTTTCTTGTGATGAAGAGTAGAGAGTATTCTAGAAGTTTCTTGAGAGAAATATCGTGGAATTGAAATGAATTGAATGAGGTTAGGTCTCCTTTTAATGACTTAAAATCTAATCCGGAATGAACAGTAGTTGAAGTGCATAGTGGTCGTAAACCCAGTTTACAGTCCGTATTCCAGTTTACGGGCCGTATATCGTGGTCGTATTTAAACATATCAAAACCAGAAAGGTAAGCTAAGGATCATGGCAATTTACGATCGCAGTTTACGGGCCGTATTTCAATTTACGGTCCGTATTCCAAGTCGAATTTAACCATTTGAACATTTGGCAGAAAGTTGAAGTTTTGTGAGTTGGAATACGACATGGTGGTTTACGGGCCGTATACTACTTTACGGTCCGTATTTCATTTTACGACCAACTGGGCCAAAGTGCAAATCTGCAACTTTCACGTCTTCAGAACCTATAATTAGCCATTGTGGAGCATTACCTATCTCTTGTTCCCATTGCCTTTGGAATCTTACTTAAGGTCGTCAAACGTCGTTCCCTTCTCATTGAAACTTTGTATACTCGTATTCTTCGTTAGTCTATTCGTTGTACGTTCCTGGGGAAATTTCCGAGGTGTAACAGAAATGCTGTGCTAAGACTCACCTGAGTCCCCAAACCCTTTTGGAAGAACTTCCAGAAGTTAGTTGTAAACTGCGCACCTCTGTCAAAGATAATGGCTACCGAAACACCATGGTGTCGTACTATCTCCTTGATATAAAGCTTTGCATAATCTTCAGCTAAGTACGTAATCCTAACAGGCAGAAAATGAGCTAATTTTGTAAGTCTATCCACAATTACCCATATGGAACCATACTTACGATGAGATCCAGGCAAGCCTGTAATGAAATTCATATTAAGTACTTCCCATTTCCAAGTTGGAATCTCAATAGCTTGCAATAATCCACCGAGTTTCTGATGCTCAATTTTTACCTGCTGGCAGTTGGGACATTGAGCTACTAACTATGCTATGTCCTTCATTCCGCCCCACCAATAAATTGACTTAATATCATGATACATCTTTGTCGCTCCCGGATGAACAGAGTAACAGGAACAATGGGCTTCCCTGAAAATCTGGCGGCGCAATACTACAACATCAGGAACACATAATCTGCCTCGGTATCTGAGAACTCCATCTGCAGAAATCTCAAATGGTGACTTTTTTTTTTTTCTGAGGGGACGTATCTCTATAATGAACTAACCTGGGATCCTCATATTGGCGCTCTTTTACCTCAACTACTAAAGACGAAACAGCTGAATCCTGAATAGTAACTCCCGTATCACCCGAGTCCAATAATCGAACTCCTAGGCCAGTTAACTATTGAAGCTAACGAGCTAAGTTCCTTTTCTCTGGCTGGACATCACATAAGCTACCTATGGATCTACGGCTAAGGGCATCAACTACTACGTTCACCTTTCCAGGATGATACAAAATGCTAAATTATAATCTTTCCATAGCTCCAACCATCGCCTTTGCTGCAAATTCAACTCCTTCTGCTTGAAAATATATTGGAGACTCTTATGTTCTGTATAAATATCAACATGGACGCTATACGAATAGTGCCTCCACATCTTCAATACATGAATCACCGCAGCCAACTCTAGATCATGGGTCGGGTAGTTTTTCTCGTGTTTTCGCAACTGCCTTGAAGCATAAGCAATAACTTTACCATGCTGCATCAACGTGCAACCTAACCCAATGCCTGAGGCATCCCAATAAATTAACATAACCTTCCTATCCTTCTGGAAGTGTCAGAACCGGGGCTGAAGTCAATCTGTTTCTCAACTCCTAAAAATTGCGCTCACAAGCATCCATCCATTGAAACTTAGTTGATTTCTGAGTCAGCTTCGTCAGTGGTACAGAGAAGGAAGAAAAACCTTCTACAAATCTTCTGTAATAACCTGCCAAGCCAAGAAAATTACAAACTTTAGTATGTGTTGTAGGTTTCGGCCAAGTCTTTACAGCTTCAATCTTCTGGATATCCACCCGAATACCATCAGCTGAAATAATGTGCCCTAGAAAAGTCACAAAATTCAACCAGAACTCATATTTAGAGAACTTCACATATAACTCCCGGGCTAGAAGAACTCTAAGGACAACACGTAAATGATCTGCATGTTCTGCCTCGGAACGAGAATATACCAGGCTATCATAAACACGATCACAAATGAATCTAGGAAAGGCCTGAATACACTGTTTATCAAATCCATAAATATTGCTGGTGCATTAGTCAACCGGAACGACATTACCTGAAATTCGAAATGACCATATCTAGTTCTGAAACCTTCGGAATGTCTTTCTCTCTAACTCTCACCTGGTGGTACCCCGATCTCAAATCTATCTTTAAGAACCATTTGGCACCCTTCAACTGATCAAATAAATCATCAATTCTGGGAAGTGGATACTTGTTCTTTCTCGTTACATTATTCAGCTGTCTGTAATCGATACACATTCGTAAGGAGCCATCTTTATTTCTCACAAATAACACTGGTGCTACCCACGGTGACGTACTAGGCCTGATAAAACCTTTTTCAAGCAAATCCTTGAGTTGTTCCTTCAACTCCCTCAATTTTGCAGGTGCCATTCTGTAAAGAGGAATGGATATTGGCTTAGTATCCGGTAACACATCAATGGCAAAATCAATCTCCCGTTCTGGTGGGAGGCCTAGAAGTTTGTCTAGTAATACATCTAAAAACTCATTAACTATTGGAACAGACTGAAGAGTCAGCGGCTTTGCTTCTGTATCTTGAACCCGGACTAAATGATAAATACAACCTCTAGCAATCATTGCCTTTAGATAGGAAATAAACCTACCTCTCGAAGACACTGTCTAACTGGAAACAAACCATTTTTGTTCAATAATCAACATTGGCATAACAAGAAGCCAACCAATCCATACCTATAATAACATCAAAGTCTACCATACTTATCTCAATCAAATCTGCCATGGTATAATGGTCACAGACTACAATCACACAATTTCTATATACCCGTCTAGCTATCAGTGGGTCACTAACAGGTGTAGACACTTCGAAAGTTTTAATCAACTGAGGTTTCGCCCCAAATTGGCCAGCGATAAGAGGAGTAACATATGACAATGTAGAACCTGGCTTAATCAATGCATATACATCATGAGAAGATACTGATAATATACCTGTAACCACATTAGGTGAAGACTCGAGATCTTGCCGACCAGCCAATACAAAAATACGGTTCTGAGGACCGCTCAAACTGGACACTCTTCCTTTACCTCTACCACGACCTGCTGATGTCTGTGTGCTTTTTCCCAGAAGACGTACAAATGATGAAGAACCAACTGCTGATCCTGTAGGCTCAACTATACCTCTACCACCTCTCGATGGACAGTCACGCATCATATGTCTTGCGTGACCGCAGGCATAACAGGCATCTGAGCCTAAATAGCACTGTCTCGAATGTAGCTTACCACACTTAGTACATCATGGTAAAGATGGATAGATCTATCCTGAATGAACCTTATACTGGGAACTCGAGGCTCTAGAACTCTGACCCAGTCTTGAATAAATAGGTCGACCAAATCTCCTGCCTGCAAATATCAGAGGCGCACTAGCCGCTGAATGGCCTGAGTGCCTAGAATACTATTTCCTCTGACCTCCTCTGAACTCAGTAATAGCACTTGAGGATCTAGCTCTCTTACTATAACCCCTATCATGCTCACGCTCAACCCTCCACTGCTGCTGACGCTCCTTAAGATTCTGAGCGTGGGCCTGAATGCGAGAATTATCCATACCTTCTTAAAGTGAGGCCGTCAAGCAATCATCAATTAAATAAGGTCCTAAACCACTCATAAACTGGTGGAAACGATCTCCCATATTAGCTACCATAGCTGGAGCATACTTAGCCAGTGAATTAAAATGAAGATAATACTCCCGAGCACTCATGTTCCCCTGTCAAAGGTTCAGGAACCTATCAGTTCTGGCCCATCGAATCTCTGGAGGCAAATAATGTCGGAGAAAAACATCTTCAAATTTCGGCCACATGGGTGGAAGTGCATTAACCCCTCTAGAAGAAATCCAAGTATTATACCAATGAACAGCTGCATCCCGTAATCTGTAAGAGGCCAACTCTACCAACTCAATATCTGAAGCATGCATCACCCACAATGTCGTCAACATCTTGTCTATAAAGTTCTGTGAGTCCTCATCTGGTTTCAACCCAGAGAATTCTGGAGGGTCTAAATTAATGAAATCACGAACTCTGGCACTAACAGCCTTATCACGATGACCCGCACCCTGTCGCGGAGCCTGAACGGCTAGTAACTGGGTCAACAACTAAATAGCCTCCCTCATCTCTTGGCCTGAGGCATCCGGTGGAGGAACTGGAGGTGCTGGAGTTGGAGCTAGGGATCTCCTATGCTCCTCTGGAGTGGGCAGAGTGTGAGAGGACTGAGATGGAACCTCGTTCTAGGACTCACCCTCCTCTACATCTGTAAGCGGTATCTGTCCAGTTCTCCTACCTGCCACTGACTTTCCCTTCTGGCCTGCAGTAGCTTTTCACTTCACAGGCATCGCTGAAATCATAACACACGGTCATGAAGAAGGGGATTCTTATAACATGGCTCTATCGCATGATCTAAGATGAGAAAGAAAGGTCAATCATTCCTAAATGCCCCGCAACCACCTGTTTATAAGTGTGGCGCACTTCACACCAATAAACAAGACTCTACTGGGCACGGCTCATAGACACATCCTAGGATAAACTGCTCTGATACCACTTTTGTCACAACCCAACCGAAGGGCCATGACTGGCACCCGGAGCTAACCTTCAACGAACTTGCTTTGGCCGATTCATTTAAATCTGAATCATTAAGGTACATACTTAAAATTATTAGGTTAGATACCTTCCTTAACTTCGTAAGGGCTTCATGTCCACTTTGGGCTTGCGTTAGTTTACTTATAATGCAAACGACGCGAAATTTTCCAAGGTGTCACATTTAGCCGATATCTATTCCTATTTATCCTATAGCTCCTACCGAGCTGAGGGAATTAAAGGTGCAGTTGCAGTATTTGCTAGAGAAGGTCTTCATTAGGCCCATACAGTTCAACTTGGGGTGCGTCGGTATAATTTGTGCGCAAGAGAGATCGCTCATTGCGGATGTATATCTATTATCGGCAGCTAAATAAATTCACTTTCAAGAACAAATATACCCTCCCCAGAATTGATGATCTATTTGGCCAATTACAGGGTGCTAAATGTTTTTTGAAGATCAAATTGAGGTCCTGGTATCATCAGGTAAAGGTAAAAGAGACGGATATTCCAAAGACGACCTTCAGATACGGACATTTTAAATTCCTAGTAATGTCATTCAGGCTGACGAACGCGCCGGCAACATTTATGGACTTAATGAATAGTGCATTTCAGCCTTTCTTAGACGTGTTCATGATCGTATTTAGCGATGATATTCTGGTTTATTCCCGTTCTGAAGTGGAGCATGTAGACCACCTATGGAAGGTATTACAGATGCTCCAGGACCGTAAGTTATATGACAAATTTTCTAAATGCGAGTTTTGGTTGGATTCAGTGGCGTTTCTTAGCCATATTGTGTCAGACGAAGGCATTAAAGTTGACACTAAGAAGAGAGAAACAATGAAGAATTGGCTGAGGCCTACAATGCCATAGCTAGTCCATAGTTTATTAAGCCTTGCAGGCTATTATCGGAGGTTCGTAGAGGGTTTTTATAGTATAGTAGTGCCACTGACAAAGTTGACACAGAAAGAAACTAAGTTACAGTGGTCTGATGCCTGTGAGTAGAGCTTTCAATAGTTAAAGGATAGATTGACGCCATCGCCAGCTCTTACTCTCAAAAAGGTACACAAGGTTATGCAGTTCATAGTTATGTTTGGAGTGTAGGCTTGAGATGTGTATTGATGCAGCGTGGCAAGGTGATTGCCTATGCTTTAAGGCAATTGAGAAAGCACAAAAATGACTATCCGACCCATGACTTGGAATTGGCGGCAGTTGTATATGCATTGAAGATATATAGGCATTATTTATATGGTGTTCTTGTAGATATCATCACGGATAATAATAGCCTCCAGTACATATTCAAATAGAAGGAGTTGAATCTGAGGCAACGTAGATGGCTTGAATTACTGAAGGACTATGACATCGATATCTTATACAATCCCAAAAAACTAACGTTGTCGTTGATGCCCTTAACAGTAAATCCATAGGAAGTTTTGTACATGTAAGGGCAGAGAAGAAGAAGTTGTCCAAATAAATTCATCAGCTAAGCAATTTGCGGTCCGACTCATGGACTCAGATAATGGAGATATTTTCATTTCGAACGCTGCCAAATCGTCCCTTGTGGCCGAGGTAAAAGCGCGACAATATGAAGATCCCATTTTAGGGAGAATTAGAGAGGGTGTGCGGCAGAGCAAGACCAAGGCTTTTGAGCTTAGGGAAGATGGGTTTTGAGATATCAAGGCCGATTATGTGTTCCAGATGTAGCAGGGCTATAGGACAAGATCATGATAGAGGTCCATTATTCTCGGTATTCTATTCACCCTGGGTCGATGAAGATGTACCACGATATCAAGGGAATATATTGGTGGAGTGATATGAAGAAGAACATTATGGAGTTCATGGCGCAGTGTCCTAATTATCAGCAGGTGAAGGTAGACCACCAGAAGCCTTATGGGCTACTATAAAATATAGAGATACGATGTGGAAATGGGAGGTGATTTGTCACGACCCAGCTAGGGGCCATGACGGGTACCCGGGGCTAGCCACCGAGCACCACTCGTGCTACTACTTATATTGCTCATTTAATGGTCTTTTATCAGTTTTATACTCAAATTGTAGGAAAATCATATCTTATATGGAAACATGAATACTCTTTAAATACATTTGCCTCTCGGCCATCAAAATAATATATACATATAATAGCATCTCGTGAGACCATCTAACCCACACTGCGCATCCACGAGCCTCTACTGGAGTGCTAAGCATAAGGACGGGACAAGACCCCGTCATGCCCAAAAATACATAAACATGAATATACACAAAAGAATCATCATAAGCACCTCCGAACAAAGGAGTGCTTTCAATCCGCTGACGGCTACTGCTGGTCTGGGTCGAGCTCTCCTCCCTGTCTACCTGTGGGCATGATCACAGCGTCCAAAGAAAACAGACGTCAGTACGGATATTGTATTGAGTATGAGAGGCATAAACAATGAAATAGAGCAATGACATAAAGGAAATATCAATATGGAACATATATATATATCTAACTGTCATGTATAAAAGAATTAAGCCATGCTGTCTTACTCATACTCGTCATCATATCATGTATGCATAATGTATAAGCTGCCCGCTCATATAGGTGTGGTGTAGTAATGTAAAAGCTGCCCGTCCATATCGGATCGGTGTGATAATCATAACATGAGCCTGCGTCCAGGCCTCCCGCATCTGGGGTATCATCTCATGCCGCCCACTAGTGGTGTTTGCCATGCCATTTGGCCATGGTGTATCGTATAGCTGCCTGCCTCGACGGTGGCTGCCCGGCCAACTAGGCGCGGTGTTATATCATCAACATACATGCTCATCATAATATGCTTATCGTAACATACTTATCATAATACATGCATAGGGCTTATGAACAACTTTACTTTATCGGGGTGACGTAAGGTCGTGATCCCCCGATTTCATTATGGAGCAATTATCGACATCCGGCCTCACCTTGAAGGAACTAACATATAAGGTGAGTGTGAGCAATAAATATCATCATGCCATTTTAGGATTATCATATCATATTTCTTATCTTATGTCGTCATTCATAGATATAGGCTTTTAGCTTTCCGGAATATAGGAACTCATGAAGAGGAAGGAAATTCATGCTAGAAGATTCATGTCATTAGAAGGAAGGGGCTAGCTTCACATACCTTTGAAGTTTAACTAAGCTATCGTTCACTTGTTCTCCTTTGATATCGCGTTTCTGCCTTCAAAAGAGAATTCGCATTTACGTTAGTTAATCGACTATAGAACGCGCTACTATTTCTAGGGAAGATTGGGCGGCACTTCCTTTGTTTATACTACTTTTCCCATATTCTATATTAACTACCAAACGCCCACAACAACGTTCACAGTATTGTATTCAACAATCGTGATTTATCTACATTTTCCACATTCCACCATTTTTCTCTAATTTCTCCACATTTATGGGTTTTAGCTCATCATCACATTTTCTCATACATCACACCTATTTCATGGTCTACGCGTCATTTATAACATATTTATACTCCCAACACATCAACATTCATAATTCAGTCCAACTATCATTCAATTATAGCACTATTCATATTTTATGACCCATTTATTACACTCTTCTATAATCTAAGTGTTTCAACGTATAAATACTTCAATCATCATGAGAAAGTCATCAAACATACCTTAGATGTTGTAGGAACGAGCCTTGAGTAGCAATACCCTTCTATACCAAAAACCCTATTTCACTTCCTTTGATATTTCTTGGTGTAGATGAACTTTGATAGGTTTCACACTCTTGATTTCATGGATTTGGTGTTGTAGATCTTGATTTTCCTTTGATTCTCTTGAATTCTTGTGGATGAAGTGTTTTGGAGTATTCTAGAGAGTTCTTGAATTGTGAAGATGAGAAATGAAATAAAATGAGCTTGGGATCCCTTATACTTAACTTAAAAATCTGATTTTTATGAACAGTAGTCGGGGTGTACAGTGTTCCTAAACCCAGTTTACGGGCCGTATTCTGGTTTACGGTCCGTCCTTCACGATCGTATTTAAGCATATCAGAAACATAAAGGTTTGCTGTAGGTCATGGTGGTTTACGGTCACAGTTTACGGGTCGTATTTCAATTTACGGTCCGTATTCTGAGTCGTATATTACCATTTCAACATTTGACAGAAAGTTAAAGTTTTGATAGTTGGAAGACGATGGCACTTTACGGTCCGTAAATCACTTTACGAGCCGTATTCTGTTTTACGACCACTGGGCCGAAAAGCAAATCTGCAACCTTCGCGTTTTCAAAACTTATGGGTAGTCATTCCCTTCTTAGTAAAACATCATACACTCATACTCTTCGTTGGTCTATTCATTGTATGCTCACAGAAAAGTTTTTGAGGTGTAACATGTTTAGTATGGATTTCATAATGGGTTTGCCTCTTTTATATCAAAAGTTCGACTCTATATAGGTGATTTTTGATAGGCTGACCAAGTCAGCTCATTTCTTGCTAGTCAAGACCACTTATACAACTGAAGATTATATGAAGTTGTATATCAAGGAGATAGTATGACTCCACGGCATTCCGGTATCTGTTATTTTGGACGCAGGAGCAATTTACAACAAATTTCTGGAACTCTTCTCAGAAGGGTCTAGGAACTCAACTGAATCTTTGTACGACCTTCCATCCACAGACAGATGGATAGGTAGAGCTCATGATTCAGACCCTTGAAGATATGATACGCGCATGTATACTAGATTTCAAGGGAAGCTGGGATGATCATTTGCCTCTTATTGAGTTCTAAGATAAGAACTATCATGCTAGTATCAAAATGGAGCCTTATGAGGCTTTATATGAGGGGAAGTGTAGATCTCCTATCGGGTGGTTGGAGGTAGGCGAGTCAGAGTTGCTTGGGCTGGCCCGATCGTGTTCACCAAGCCCTAGAGAAGGTGAAACTCATTCAGGAATGATTGTTGGTAGCTCGAAGCGGTCAGAAGTCATATTCAGACGTATGACGTTGAGGTCTAAAATTCTAGGTTGGTGATTAGGTCTTCTTGAATATTTGGGGCATGATAAGATTCAGAAAGAAGGAAAATCTCAACTCAAGGAACATCGGACCATATCAGATTGTTCAGAGAATAGGCCAAAGGGCCTACGAGCTAGCACTGCCTCTAGAATTGGAGTCAGATCATCTGGTCTTCCATGTATCGGTGCTACGCAAATGTATTGGAGATCCTACTAGGGTTGTCCTAGTGGGGGACATACACATTATAGAGGATATATCACACAAAGAGGTTCCAGTTGGTATTTCAGATTGGCAAGTCTGTAGGCCGAAGATGAAGGATGTGGCTTCTATGAAGGTGTTGTGCAGGAACAAGAACACCGCAGAGGAAGCAATGATATCCAAGTATCCCCATTTATTTCATACTAAAGATTCTTGATGGCTAAGACCCTTTTGTACATTTTATTGTCATGCCGTGTCGATTTTATACCAACTTCTATTTCATAATTAGGTAACATCCAAGATGAAGTTGTACAAGAATGACCGGAGCAGGATCTTACTTATGAAGTAAATGATGGCTTAAAATGTTTCTTTGGTATATGTTAACCATGTGAGATCCGACATATATGTATAATATTTGTATTGCCCTGTAAGGTATGTAGGTTAAAATCTTGTTGTTTGCAGGTTTTGGATAGTGTCCAATTTTAGGGGAGCCTCGTCGAATTTTTTGAACAAACAACTTATAAGAGTAGTTTTGCCCCTAATGCGCCTCTACATTCGAGGAAAAATGTTCATAAGGAAAGGGAGGATGTTGCCTCTCGTGTTTTCGTACATTAAGTTGCGTCATAAGTTATGTCATCATAAGGCCAAAGGATGATGTTATTCTTAAGGTTATAAGTGTTAAAGACCATGGTTAACATGTGTGGGAAGGATGTAACACCCCGTACTTTTATGTTAGAATGCGTTGTAGTTAACCAATATGAACCTGTAATAATAAGGTTGTGTTAAAGTATGCATATCAAGATATTAGCTATAAGAGGATCGAGTCTCGAAATAGTTTTTTATGTATACCAAAAGAGGCTACAGACTACGATGAGGCTTTCTTCAAGAAAGTAATTTCTACATATCTGAATGATAAGTGTGATTATTTATTCGTGAAAGTGTATAAATTATTTATTCAATAATGGGAAGGGTACATGTGTCATATATATATATATATATATATATATATATATATATATATATATATATATAGCTAAATGGGGCTGATCAATAAGTGTCATTTAGGGATAATTAACCATTTGATTAGTCATGCTAGGTGTATGTTGGATAAGGACAAGTTTTCTTAGCAAAAAGAAAGAAAGAGTTAGGCCATCTTCCACCTAATAATCTCTATATGAGTCATCATGTGGGCTAGACTTATGTGGTAGCAAGATGGAGAAAGGAAGAATCAACAAGGCATCAATAGACACACACACATACAACCATGAAATGAATAGAGAAGGGGAAGGGGAGTTTCATATAATTACACCTTGGGAAAGCTAGGTAGTTCTTCTATGAGCAGCCACATTATTGTGTCTATAGCGGCAACAAATCCCATCAAGTTAGCAGAAATTTATGCAACAATCTTGTATTTCAGTTCAAGGTAAGTTGTGGCAAAATTCCATCTTCGATTCTCCCCCGTATTATTTGGCTCTTATTGTTCTATCTCTCTCTTTCATAGTTGTCATAGTCACTTGTTTCTTGAAAGTTTGGGATAGAACGAACTGGTTCCACCTCGTTTAAGGTAGGGGTGTTTATGGTTCGGTTTGGATCGGTTATTGATTAAAACCATAATCAAACCAATTTACTCGGTTTTTAAATGTCTAAAACCATAACAAAACCAAATAAAATAATAACCACCGGTTTGGTTATTGTCGGTTTGGTTCGGCTTGATTCAATTTTTCGGTTTATGACTAGCAGCCATGAGACTTATCAGTAAAACATTAAAAAGTTGAAAAAGACATGTCTTTTTTTTTTTTTGGTTCAAAAGATAACTTTTATTTATAGTTTTAGGTGGAGCATACATCATAGAAACATTTTCACTATTAGTGATAGTGTAGTATTCAAGTTACAGTGGGAGTAAATGGTTAAAGCAGCAACTCCCCCATTACATTAAGTAACATTCTTTCATCTAGAAATCACGGGTCTTAAACAATCATGTGAAATAAGTAGACCAAAATCAAATCAATGATTAAAAGGTATAAAATATTTATAATTATTTATGAAAAACTACTATTATACATATAAATACTTACAAAATTTATGTATATAATATATCGGTTTGGTTCGGTTATTTATTCGGTAATTTTTTAATAGAACCATAACAAAACCAAATATTATTGATTTTTAAAATTTAAAACTAAACCAAACCAAATGTCAAATTTTTTATTCGGTTTGGTTAAATTTTCGGTTTGGTTTTGGTTTTAACCAAAACCATGGACAACCCTAGTTTAAGGTATTTACAACCTTCCTAACTTTATAGAAAAGGGTGTTGTAGATGTTTTGTTTTCATGGGAATATATGATTTAGTAACTAAATGTCGTAAACTAGTGATGAATGTTGTTATATTGGATTGTTGGGTTTGTTCTTGTGTTGTTGCGGTGCTGGACATGTAGATTGATGGTGTTTTTATATTGTTGATGTTGTTATGAACTTAAGGAGATAAAGGGGGCGGGCGAAATGATGTCCAATCGCTCGATGTGTTGTTTATTGTGCTATTCGTAGCTTGACGTTAGTACCATTATTATTTCTTGTAGATTAAGGCATAGAGGAGGTTGTTTCTGATGTTATAATAAGGAGTTCGGAGTTAAAGATATGTTAAGGCTATCCTTTCCTTCTTTTAACGACCCTCCAAAATGACTCCAATCATGGTAAGCTATAAATGTTCATATATCTCCTTTCATTATTATGTCTAATGAAACATGTTTTGTCTGGTTTTCTCAGTTCCTATTGTTACATATGTTGACTATTTAGTTTAGATAACGTCATTTGGAGAATTAACGTCCTTACGTCACTCCGATAAGTTCAGAATATCTTTCTAATGTTCCTCATGTGTGTGTATACATACACGTATGTGTGTATGTATATGATACTTCACAAAATGGGCTTTGATAGCGAGCGAGATCTTTGAAATTCAATCAGAACAACACTGGGTGGGTAAGATATAGGATTCTTGTCTGAGTTGCGTGGATCCAAAAATGGATCTATGATTTCAAGTTCACTCGTTGATTTCGAGAAAACTGAATCAATTGGCTTTTTTCCCAGCGATGCCTCTAACTCGAGATATATATATATATATATATATATATATACATGTATGTGTGTGTATGTATATGATATCATTACTTGCCATCGAGCTATAATCAGTGGGTATGACACCTATGTGCACTACATATATGTATTATGTCCATTGATAAGTTGGGTACGATATGATGATTACGCCCACAGAGGCTGGTACGTTATTTATATGTGTATATGAGTATATATATGCATATGATTCTTCCTCCGTGGCATTCATATGTTTCAGGTTGACTCCTTCCCTTACCTCTTCTCATTAATGTTTTATACATGCTCTTCTTGCCTTACATACTCGGTACATTTTTTCGTACTGATGTCCTATATTAGGGTGTTGTATTTCATGCCTGCAGGTTCAGGTCAACAGATTGAAAGTCCTCCTCGGTAGAGTGCCAGCTCAGCATTTTCATGGTGTGCTCCATTCCTTTCATAGTGCCAAATCGAGTCAGTATATGCCTTGTATATATATATGTTTTGGGTATGGCGTGGCCTTGTCCTAACCTTATGACAGTCATGTTACTCCTAGCGTCTTGTAGACATATGTCTTGTGTATAGTTGTGTTGTATGGACTTTCGGCTCATGTTTGACTATATAGCTTCCATGGCGGCCTCGTCGGCCTATATACATATATATCATTTGAGCTGTTAACTGATGATAGGTCCTTCTCACGATTTAGTTACCTCGTGACGGCCTTGTTTGCCGATATTGTTGTTTAGGTTGTGTTAATAGCTGATAATGGTGCTCGACAAGCCAGGTCCGAGTATTAGTCTCGTCTCTCCGATTTTGGGTGTGACGGCAATGTTCCACACACACTTTTCTATGGAAGCTTCATTCCACATTGCACAGTCAGTGACACCCAAACCCTTATTATTATTTGATTGACACACCATGTCCCATGACATAAGGGGTGCTTTAATGGTAAACACCTGCCATGTCTAGAGAAAGTTTCTACAAATAGCAGTGATATCTTTAGAGACCTGTTTTGGCAGAAGGAAAATAGTTGACCAATAACTTTGAATATGCAGTAGCACATAATTCACTAACTGCACCCTCTCTACATAGGACAAGTTCCTGGTTCTCCATATTTTCGCTCTAGCAATCATCTTTTCCACCATCATTTCACAGTCCACAACGTTCAATCTTTTTGAATTAGTGGGTACCCCCAAATATTTGAATTGTAGCTTACCTCTCTTGTAGCCAGTCAGTGCACAAATGTCTTTAATTACTTGATGGTCCATGTTGGCAGTGAACATATTAGATTTTGCAGCATTAGTATTCAGACCTGAAGAATCAGAGAATGTTTTCAAAGCTCTCAGCTTGAGCACTATGGATGTGAACTTCCCCTTTGCAAAATATTAACATGTCATTTGCAAAACGCATATGATTCAGTTTCATCTATTTACATCTAGTATGGAACTCAAACCCTACATGCTTAGTTACCCATTGCATAAGTCTTGTAAAAGACTCTATGCAGATCATAAATAACATGGGTGAAATGGGATCCCCTTGCCTCACCCTCTCTTCCATTTAGAATTACCATGCAATCCACCATTCAGTGCTATTGTATACTGAGTTGTAGTAATATACTCCATGATCCACTTGATAAACTTTACTACGAAGTTCAATCCATATAGTATCTCTTGCTCAAAACCCCACTCAACCGAGTCATAGGCCTTTCTCAAATCAATTTTCATTAAGCAACTCCTATTAGTATGATACCTATTGTACAATCTCACCTGATCATGGCAGATCAAAATGTTTTGTATAATAGTTCTACTAGCTACAAAAGCACTCTGATTATTAGAAAAATGTCAGGTAGAACCAGCTTCAATCTTGAGCATAACATTTTAGAAATCACTTTATATATAGTGTTGCAGCAAGATCTTGGTCTGAACTATCCTATGCTTTCAGAATGTGCACCTTTAGCATTTCTCTTGTCTCAAAGAACTCTAACACTCCAACCGTGATATCAATCCCCACTATAGGCAAACAATTTTTAAAGAATTGACTACCAAAACCATCAGGATCTGTCGATTTATCACCTCCAATAGCCCATATAGCCATCTTCACATCATACGCAGTAAAAGGAGCCTTCAACATTTCTCTTTATTCTTTTGAGACAATTGGCCCTCTTCTTATTATTTCCCTACAAGCTTTGTCTTCTTTCGTTGCAGTACCTTGTAATTCAATGTTGTGCTTAGTAAAAAAATTTAATGGTGCCCTCTATGTCATTTATATACTGGCCATCCTTACCCTTGATTGTAAAAATTCTATTAGTGTTCCTTCTTGCTTTTAGAAAACTGTGGTAGAACTTGGTATTTTTGTTCCCTTCCTGTATCCATTCGACCTTACTCCTCTGCCTTAGGCATTTCTCTCTAGCTAAGTTCATTTTAGTGCACTCTTGTGCCAATTTCACTTCATCATTGTAAATTGCAGTATCCCTTGGTTTCCGCTGGATCCATTTTTGACATTGAATTAGCTTCTCCATGGCCTGCTCAGCTAGAGACTCTATATCACTAAACCTGGCTTTGTTCAATTTCAGCAATACTGCCATCAACCTGTTCAGTTTCCTACCTGCTATATGAGCACCCTAGCTTTTTGTGACCCTCTCTTTAAAATCCCCTATTGTGCTCAACATATAAAGTACATGAACTGCTTCTTTCCTGTTCTAACCACATCTTCCGAACTAATAATAGCTGGACAGTGATTAAACATGCCTTCAGGGCTAAAGTGTACCTCTGAAGCTGGTAGATCTTCCTTCCACTAATTATTGACAAGAACTCTGTCAATTTTACTATAAACTCTATCATTTCCTTATTGTTTGTTACTCCAAGTAAAAAAAGAACTAGAGGAATTCAGGTCTTAGAGTCCACAAGTATCCACACATTTCCTAAAATCTCTAATTTCTGACAATGTGACAGGGCTTCGCTGTTACACCTCAGAAATTTCCCCGTGAACGTACAATTAATAGACTAACGAAGGGGACGAGTATACGATGCTTTAATAAGAAGGGGATGCCGTTTTACGACCCTAAGTAAGATTTCAAAGGCAATTGCAATAAGAGATAGGTTATGCTCCACAATGACTAATCATAGGTTTTGAAAATGTAAAACAAAAGTTGCAGATTTGCATTTTGGCCCAGTCGGTCGTAAAATGAAATATGGACCGTAAAGTGGTATACGGCCCGTAAACTACCATGTCGTATTTCTACTTACAAAACTTCAACTTTCTGCCAAAGACTTGAATGGTTAAAAACGACTTGAAATACGGACCGTAAACTGAAATACGGCCCGTAAACTGAGTCGTAAACCACCATGTCCTAAGCCTGACTTTATGGTTCTGTTATGCTTAAATACGTTCACAGAATACGGGCCGTAAACTGGATTACGAACCTTAAATTGGGTTTACGACCACTGTGCACTTCAACTACTGTTCATTTCGGATCAGATTTTAAGTTATTAAAGGGAGGCCTAAGCTCATTAATTCATTTCATTTCCACGATACTTCTCTCTAGAAACCTCTAGAATATTCTCCACTCTTTATCTACAAGAAAACAAAGGAAATCAAAGATCAATCTCAAGAATCCAAGTGAATCAAGTGTATGAAACTCATCAAAGTTCATCCAAGTTAAGAAATTTCAAGAGAAGCAAACTAGGGTTTTGGTGCAAGGAGAGTAATACCACTTAAGGCTTGTTCCTACAACATCTAAGGTAAGTTTTATGGTATTTACATATTATTTAGGGTATGGAAGAGTTGAAACACTTGGATTACAGAAGGATGTACGAAATGGGTCATGAAAGTGTGAATAGTAGCATTGTTGAGTAAAGGCTTGAATCGAGCCATGATCATTGATAATTTGTGATTATAAAAATGTTATGAATGACATTTAGAACATGGAATAAGTATCCTATGTGAGAAAATGCAACAATGAACCATGGCCATGATTATGGAGAAATTGAAGACAAATTGAGAAATATGGATATTGTAAATGAATGATGAGTGTTGTCTATCATATTGAGAATGTTGTTATGAACGCTTGAGAGTTGATATAGAATAGGGGAAGAGTTGCATAAACGAAAGGAAATGACGTCCAATTTTCTCTAGCGTTAGTAAGCTGTTTTTATAATCGCTAGCTAATGTCGATACAAATTCTCTTGAAGGTAGAACGTACGCATGAAAGGAGAAAAAGCAAGAGATAGATTAGTAAGAGCCCGTTTGGATTGGCTTACAGCTTAAAGCTGTTTGCAGCTTATAAGTTGAAAAAAATAAGTTGGGGTAGTCCAACTTATTTTTTTTGGCTTATAAGCTGTTTTCAGCTTATAAGCTGCTTTAGATAAACTAAGTCAAATGGGTCCAATTATTTTTTTGAGCTTATTTTAAGCATAAAATGACTTTAAGCTGGCCAGCCAAACACTCAAAAAAGCTAAAAACAGCTTATAAGCCAACTTATAAGCCAATCCAAACGGGCTCTAAATGACAAAGGTATGTGAGGCTAGTCCTTTCTTTCTGATGGCATGAATTGTCACGACCCAACCCCGTGGGCCGTGACTGGTGCCCTAACTGGACACCCATACACATTCACTTACCAAATTGACATATCAAAGTCTTATTCATATTTAGCATACATTATTTTGCATAGATAATGAGAACAGACATCGTCTTAAGCGGTCACCCGTAACAGAAAGATAACACAAAAGCCCGCAGGCTGGCGGAATACACATCGCCCGAATATACATACAAATACAAACATATGGGCCGTTTCGGCCATGATAGCAAACGGAGCCGCTTAAGGCACAAGTCACAGACATAACCGAACAAATACGACCCATGACCCACATATATGTCTACAGGCCTCTACAAACCACAACAGAAACATATGACGGGACAGGGCCCCGCCGTACCCTAAATGGTCATACATGTACATACATATATACAATGGAAAAGTCTATACCAGAATGTGGGCTCCAGAAACTAAAGGAGCACTCCAAAGTAGTAGAATATGTATACTAAGCTGACGAGTCACCAAGCCGAGTGTCTGTACCTGCGGGCATGAAACGCAGCCCCCGAAGAAAGGGGGTCAGTACGAAATATGTACTGAGTATGTAAAGCATGAAATACAGTAATCCGAATCGTAACTGAAATCAGAAGTATGGAAAATGAATACAGAATCAGTATATCAAAGCCTGTTCTGAAAACAAAAATAATGCAATTAAAAATCATGCATAAGGCTCAGGAACGTGGTCGCCACTCCGATGTTGGCGGCACAACACATCATACTCCAGAAGGTTTCAAATCTCCGTACAATCCCGAACATATCATATCATCATAACATATCACAACATCATAACACATCATATGCCATAACACATCATAACGCCGTATATATATCAGCGGTACCCGGCCCTATGGCAAGGGACTCGGTAACCGTAACACATCATACTGCCGAATATAACATAGTGCGCACGATAACAAAACCGGCCCGGGACCCGGCGAACGATGTAATAGTAGTATGCACGAGCGGAGTAGTGAGGAAACCATATGCATACAAATAAATAAATAAATTAATTTCAAAACTCGATGGACAAATATATTTACCGACATCCGAAGGCTCAGAAACAAGTTTCGGGTCAATCGGAATTAATATGCGAAAGTTACGAGCTTTTGAATTACAGAACCTTCTAAAAGCGTTTCAGAAGTCATTTTGGAAATCCAAGTAACATTCATATTAGGGAACTTTCAACTATCGCTATGGAGCAAATCAAATGGAGCCTTTAGAATCATATGTACGTATCAAAATATATAAACAAGACTTTAGCCATATCAAATATTTTTCGAACAACATTCGGAAACATATCAACTAGAACTTCGAACATCATAAATACGTATCAAACCATATGGAATAGCTTATGGAAGTCAAAAAAATTGGCCATCTTAGTGGCTCTAAGGATAGGATTTTCGTGAAATTATACATATACGTCGAATGCTCATTTCATAAAGACCATGCCAAAAGAAAGAAAGGTTAGGTTTTACATACCTCGCTCGCCTCCTAAGCTAACTCCAACTTAAGTCTCGGGCTCCCCAAGATCTACAATAACGTCATTAATTACCAAACATTAGCTACAAGTACTTAGAAGTTCAATTCTAACTAGTACTTGTCTACAGAAATTTCGGCAGGATTTCCCCTATATATTCGCCTATCCGAATTTCCAATTGCTCTCCTGTTGACACAGAAATACCAACAATAACATATGGACACAACCATATCTTCAATTCTTTTGTTTCAACAAGAACAACTACATATCAAAACAGCCCCCAACTATAACATAACGATGCCCGAAATTCTAACGAACACCTACAATACACCAAGCAGCCCATATACACTTCTTATGCCTTATTTCATGCAATATTTTCAGCAAATTTCAGGGAAATACAACAGCAGTCACACGACACCACATCATCTATTCATATGCAAGTAAACCACATTATTATCTCTATAATTCTTACAACAACCCACAACAATTTTAACTCCAACTCTAACCATTAAATTCCTTCATTCTCATCACATAATCCATGATTACAACAACCAAAATATTAATTCAAATCAGTCCATCAAATTTCAATTAAAAACAGCCCCTATGGCATTCAACAACATTTCAACAACATTCCAACATTCGTACAATTCATGTTACCAAGTTACAACTATGTTTCAACATCAAGATACATAATTTCGTGGCTCCAACCATGCTTCAACATCAAGATACATAATTTCAAAATTTTCTTTCATTTCTACTCACCATAACACGTTCAAACCATCCACAACACATGCAATTTCATCCTAAAACATATAGAAAATGATCAACTCTTACCTTAGCAAATTGGCTCCTTAATTTGCTGAATTTAATGGCTTCAATTAAAGACCACCCTTTCTGCCCTCAAGGACCAATTCACATCACCATAGACCTTCATTTGATTTATAACACCATGGAAAATTAATTTGAATCAAGCTTGGTGAACTTGAATTTTTTTCCACCATAGCCGTGAGCACCTCTCTCTATCTCTAGGGTTTTTCTTTTCTTGTAATGTTGAAGATGATAAATGGTTCCTTAGTGCAGATTTTTCCCTTATATAAGCAGCCCCTAAGAGTGACAAGTGTCCCACTCAAGGCTTGAGCCAATTAAATTTGGCCACATGTCTTGGTGGGGCCCACTTAGTGCACTAGTGACTTGTTTAATGAATAATTAAATCTTAATCCCCACTTAATAATCTAATCATGGTAAATTAATCCCAACTTTCCATTAATATTTTTACACTAAGTAAAATTTATAAACAATTCATTTTCTAATAAAGACCGGAAATTAAAGATTTCTATTTCGTGCATGAAAATGATCCCGTCTTTAACTTGAGTCGATTCTCTTGCGAATAACTCGATGTATAAAAAATACGGGATATAACATGAATCCTATAGCATGACTCTCTTTCCCCTTCATGAGTTCCTATATTCCAAAAAACTAAAAGCCTATGTCTATGAATAGCTATATGAGATAAGAGACATGTTATGAGCCCTATAATGATGATGATGTTATTTATTGCTCACACTCACCTTATACGTTAGTTCCTTCAAGGTGAAGCAGAATGTCAAAGAATGTTCCATAATGATATCGGGGGATCACGACCTTACGTCACCCCGATAAAGTGTAGTTGTTCTTGAGCCCTTTGCATGTACTATGACAAACATATTATGATAAGTATATTATGATAAGCATACTATGATGAGCATGTATGATGATGATATAACACCGCGCATATATGGTCGAGCAGTCACCTCTAAGGCGGGCAGCGTATACACCATGGCCAGATGGTATGGGCAGACACCACTAGTGGGCGGCATGAGATGATACCCCGGGCGCGGGAGGCCTGGACGCAGGCTAATGTCATGATTATCACACCGATCCGATATGGACGGGCAGTTTATACATTATCACACCGTACATATATGGGCGGGCAGTTTATACATTTATGCATATATGATATGACGATGAGTATGAGTAAGACAGCTTGCATTATTTCTTTTATATTTGACAGTCAGATACAGATGTTTCATATTGATATTGCCTTTGTATCATTGCCTTATTTCATTATTTATGCCTCTCATACTCAGTACAATGTTCGTACTGACCTCCGTTTTCTTTGGACGCTGTGTTCATGCCCACAGGTAAACAGGGAGGAGAGCTTGACCCAGATTCGTAGTAGCTGTCAGCCGATTGAAGCACTCCTTTGTTCTGGAGGTGCTTGATTATCCTTTGTGTATATTCATGTATATGTATTTTGGGCATGACGGGGTCTTGTCCCGTCTTCATGTTCAGCACTCCAGTAGAGGCTGGTAGATGCACAGTGTGGGTTAGATGGTCTCAAGAGAGATTATTATGTATATATATTATTTTAATGGCCGAGAGGCTTATGCATATAAAAGTATTTTATGTTCTCAAATGAGTAAGATGAGTAGTAGAACGAGTGGTGCTCGGTGGCTAGCCCCGGGTACCCGTCGCGGCCCCTAGCTGGGTCGTGACAAAAGTGGTATCAGAGCAGTTCAGTCCTAGGAAGTGTCTACGAGCCGTGTCCAATAGAGTCTTGTTTATGGTGTGTTGCGCACCACATCAATAATCAAGAGGCTACAGGGCATTTAGGAAAAATGACCATCCTTCTTCTTATGAGATCGTGCGATAGAGCCATGTATAAGATTTTATCCTCCCTAATAGTGTGTTGTGATTCCAGAAATGCCGCCAAAGGGAAAAGCTACAGCCGCCCAAAAGGGCAAGACTACGACAAAGAGGCGGGTAGAAAGAGAGCCTCCGATGAATATTGAAGAGGGTGAATCGCATAATGAGGCCCTATCTAATACTTCCTCCACCCCGCCTAATGTGGAAGAACAAGGAGGAGCTCCAGCTCTAATTCCTCCACCGGGTGTTTCGGGTCAACAAGTGACCGAGGCCATTTAGTTATTGACACAGTTGGTTACCGCCCAGGCACAGTGGCAAAATGTGAGCCCAAGTGATCGATCAGCCAGAACTAGAGCCCGTGATTTCATGACTTTAAATCCTCCGGAGTTCTTCGGGTCAAAGCCGGATGAAGATCCGCAAGGCTTTATTGATGAGATGTTGAGGACCCTAAATATTATTCATGCCTCCGAAACTGAATCCGTGGAGTTGGCATCTTATAGACTCCGGGACGTGGCAGTCTTATGGTACAATAACTGGATATCATCGAGAGGATAGAATGCGCCTCCTCCGGTTTGGCAAGAATTCGTGGGTGCTTTTATTAGTCACTATTTGCCACCCGAGGTCCGTCGAGCTAGAGCGGATAGATTCCTAAATTTGAGACAAGGGAATATGAGTGCTTGGGAATATAGCGTTCAATTTAATTCGTTGGCTAAGTATGCCCCGACTATGGTGGCCGACATGGGAGACCGGGTACATAGATTCGTGAGCGGCTTAGGGCCACATTTATTCAAAGATTGCTTGACAGCTTCGCTATAAGATGGGATGGATATTTCCTGGATACAGGCTCATGCTCAGAACTTAGAGGGGTGACAGCAACCACAAAGGAATGATCGCGACATTGATAGGAGGCAAAGCAAGAGGGCTAGATCTATGTCAGTAGGCGGTGATCATAGAGAGGGATCAAGATACACATATTCTAGGTACTCAGGCCAGTCGGTGACTAGTGCACCTCCTCGATTCACAGGCAGGAGATTTGATCGCTCATCCCGTTCAGGACAGGGCCTGAGTTCGAGGGCCTCAGATTCCCAGTTCAGGGAAGATTATAGCCAGAGTAGACCCCCCCCCCCCCCATACCGCGATGCAGCCAGTGCGGTAGATTACATTCCGGACAGTGTCGCCAGGGTTCGGATGCTTGCTATACTTGTGGCCAAGTTGGGCACATGATGAGAGATTGCCCGTCGTTGGGTGGTAGAGTTGGTATTCAGCCCACAGGTTCAGCAG
Source organism: Lycium barbarum (assembly GCF_019175385.1). Classification (NCBI taxonomy): domain Eukaryota; kingdom Viridiplantae; phylum Streptophyta; class Magnoliopsida; order Solanales; family Solanaceae; genus Lycium; species Lycium barbarum. Next base: position 57,620,541 of record NC_083340.1, read on the forward strand.
CTGGTTCTTCCTCAGTGCGCCCGGTAGGGCAGACTCCCTGGATGTCAGCAGTTCGAGGCAGAGGCAGAGGGGCAGCATCTACTTCAGGTGCCACTCAGCCCCGTGTATATTCTTTAGCCGGACGGTAGGATCTTGAGTCCTCCCCGGATGTGGTTACAGGTACATTGTCTATATTCTCCCGTGATGTATATGCACTACTAGATCCGGGTTCTACTCTTTCTTATATTACTCCCTATGTTGCTGGTTGTATTGGGGTGAAACCTGAGCCAATCAAACCTTTTGAGGTATCTACTCCGGTTGGTGATCCCATGATAGCTAGACAAGTGTATAAAAATTGTGTAATTGTGATATGTGATCGCCAGACCAAAGCTGATTTGATTGAATTGGAAATGTTAGATTTCGATGTAATTATAGGTATGAATTGGTTGGCATCATGTTATGCTAATGTCGATTGCCGAATGAAAGTGGTTCGATTCCAATTTCCAGGAGATCCCGTGCTTGAATGGAAGGGTAATGCAGCATCTCCAAAGGGTAGGTTTATTTCCTACCTTAAGGCAAGGAAGATGATAGCCAAGGGCTATATTTATCACTTAGTTCGGGTTCATGACACCGTGGAAAAGTCGCTACCTTTCCAATCAGTCCCGGTAGTGAATGAATTTCCAGATGTATTCCCAGATGAACTTCCATGCTTTCCTCCAGAAAGAGAGATTGACTTCGCCATTGATGTGTTGCCGGACACCAAGCCTATTTCTATTCCTCCTTATCGAATGGCTCCGGCAGAATTGAAAGAGCTGAAGGAACAGTTGAAAGATTTGCTTGAAAACAGGTTTATTAGACCCAGTTCATCACCGTGGGGAGCCCCAATCTTGTTCGTAAGAAAGAAAGACGAATCCCTACGAATGTGCATCGATTATAGGCAATTGAACAAGGTGACGATAAAGAACAAATATCCTCTTTCGAGGATTGATGATTTATTTGATCAGCTACAGGGTGCCAAATGGTTTTCAAAAATAGACTTGAGATCGGGTTATCATCAAGTAAGAGTTAGAGAAGCGGATATTCCCAAAACAGCCTTTAGAACGAGATATGGACACTATGAGTTCCGGGTGATGTCATTTGGATTAACTAATGCTCCGGCCGCGTTTATGAATTTGATGAATAATGTATTCAGGCCACTCTTGGATTTATTCGTGATAGTATTTATTGATGATATCTTGGTATACTCTCGCACAGAATCAGAACATGCAGATCATTTACGTATCGTTCTTGGCATTCTTCGAGCCCGAGAGTTATATGCAAAATTTTCAAAGTGCGAGTTTTGGCTGAATTCTGTAACATTTCTGGGCCATGTTATTTCAGATGATGGCATTCGAGTCGACACTCAGAAAATTGAAGTTGTGAAGACTTGGCCAAGGCCTACAACGCCTACAGAAGTTCGTAGTTTTCTGGGGTTGGCGGGTTATTATAGCAGGTTCGTAGAGGGCTTCTCATCTATTTCAGCCCCATTGACGAAGCTAACCCAGAAGTCAGCTAAATTCCAATGGAATGATGCTTGCGAGCGCAGCTTCCAAGAGTTGAAAGACAGATTGACCTCAGCTCCGGTCTTAACACTTCCAGAAGGGTCAGATGGCTACGTGGTGTATTATGAAGCTTCCGGTATTGGATTAGGATGCGTATTCATGCATCATGGTAAATTTATTGCATATGCTTCGAGACAATTACGGAAACATGAAAAGAACTATCCCACTCATGACCTCGAATTGGCTGCAGTTATTCATGCCTTGAAAATGTGGAGACATTACTTGTATGGTGTGCATGTTGACATTTACACGGATCACAAGAGTCTTCAATATATTTTCAAATAGAAGGAGTTAAATCTGCGGCAGAGGCGGTGGTTAGAACTATTGAAAGATTATGATGTTAACATTTTATACCACCCCGGAAAAGCGAATGTAGTAGCCGATGCGCTTAGCCGCCGATCAATGGGCAGTTTATGCGAAGTCCCTCCGGAAAAAAGAGAGATAGTTCATGAGCTCCATCAACTAGATAATCTTGGAGTACATGTAATTGATTCGGGTAATGCAGGGATTAGTATTAATGATCCCACAATCTCATCCTTGAACATGGAAGTGAAAGAGCACCAGTATGAGGATCCTAAACTGTGCCATTACAGAGACATATCTCATGGAAAAGAAAAGTCTCCATTTGAAGTTTTTATGGATGGAATTCTTAGATACCGAGGCAGGTTATGTGTGACGAGTGTGGCAGAATTGCGCCGACGAATTCTAGAAGAAGCCCATTGTTCTCGGTATTCTATTCACCCAGGTGCAACCAAGATGTATCATGACCTTAAAAAAATATATTGGTGGGACGGCATGAAGAGAGATATAGCAGAATTTGTAGCACAGTGTCCAAATTGCCAACAAGTAAAGATTGAACATCAAAAGCCAGGAGCCTTATTGCAAGTAATGAAGGTCCCTACTTGGAAATGGGAAGTAATCAACATGGATTTTATTGTGGGGTTACCTCATTCCCGTGGCAAGTATGATTCTATATGGGTGATCATGGATAGATTGACGAAAGCAGCCCATTTTCTTCCAGTTAGAATCACGTACTCAGCAGAAGACTATGCGAGGTTGTATCTCAAAGAAATTGTGCGACTTCATGGTATTCCATTATCTATTATCACAGATAGAGGAGCACAGTTTACAGCCAAGTTCTGGAAGTCTTTTCAAGTAGGTCTAGGTACCCAGGTGAAGCTTAGCACGACATTTCATCCACAGACTGATGAACAAGCCGAGCGTACTATTCAGACCTTGGAAGATATGCTACGAGCATGTGTGCTGGATTTCGGTGGTAGTTGGGACGACCATTTGCCGCTAATCTAATTCGCATACAACAATAGCTATCATTCCAGTATTCAAATGGCTCCATATGAAGCTTTATATGGGAGGAAATTGTTATACCCCGCATTTTCAGAGCCTGAGCGTGACATGTGCTTCCTAAGACATTGACAATCACGTTGTTACTATATAATTTAAACTCACGTTGATAGTATTATATTTCGTATTTTTGCACGTCGGATTAGTCGTAAGCGGAGGTGGGGCCCGCACATCGATATTTTTTTTATGAAAACGTGACAAGTTATATGAACCACATATGTGAAGTTAAGCACAACTCAAGAAGAACCCATGAGCCAAATCAAAGTGGAAGCCCTCCAAACAAATATTTTTAAGTTACGTTTTTGGGTGATCTGACTTCGGGAGGCCATAACCCCATCAGTGTTTGGGAATTTGGGAAAGCTCCCAAAATGAAAGTTGTAGATAATTGAATTAGCTTTCTATAAATAGGCCGTGGGTCCACCGGCGACGTCGGGATAAGGAGATATGGACGTTTTAAGGCTAAAAGTTCAGTGGGCTAGGCCCAATCCGGGCCCAACCGGGTTAGGCCCATGACCCATGCCTATTTAAATGAGATTTCAGCCCTTTCTCCTCATTTTTTAGACCAAAACACCCAGAAAATTCTGGAGAGAGAGAGAAAAAGAGTCTTGGAGAAATAAACCCAATTTTGATCGAAATCTGAGCCCCGAATCCCGAAGCTCATGAAGAGAAAAGTGTTGTACGTCGCGTTGTCTTCAATTTGAACTAAATATCAACAAAAAAAGAGAGGGTGGACGTGGTGGCTGCACACTTGAGGTAAGATTAAGGTTCCTTTTCATTGCTAGCAAGTTTATTTAGAGTTTTAACGAACTAGAACGGAGAAAATAGTGTGATAAATTCGTTTATCGGTGTGGTTGGATTATGGTTTAAGGCGTGAGGAGAATTTTGGATAAAATGTATATTTATTTATTTATCTTGTAGGATGTAAGTATTGATATTATTGGTATTAACTTCGACGTCTTTGCGGAAATAAAATTATGAAATAGCTATATCGCAAATTTGGTTGGTTGAGAAATTTAGAAAACTGTGTGCGGGCTGTTTTATGGCATACGTCAGTATTGGAAATGATGTTAATATTATTGGTATTGTTGTTGATGTTGTTGGTTGCTGAATTGGAATTCGGGATAGGCATATAAATAGGGGAGATGCTGCCCGATTTTTGGCAGAATATAAAATAGTATAATTTGAAATATGGTACAAATATGCGATGACAGAGTCTAACGTCAGTATGAATCCTTTTAAATGTAGACTTACAAGCTTGGACGAATAAGTGTAGCTTATAGGCGGTCGAACAGGTATGTAAGACTTACCCTTTCTTTCTTTTGGCATGATCTTTGTGAGACAAACAGACAAAGCATATGTATGATTTCAAAGAACCTCCTATTCTTAAAGCCACTAGGATGGCTAATGTTCTTGACTTCCGAAGAACTATTTTGCTATGTCTTGGTACAAGTGTGTGGTTCCAAAAGTTCTATGTTGATTTGATCCATAGCGATATTCGAAAGGTACTTGATATTATTATTGCTTTGATTTTCCAAAAATAGCTTCTGAAACGTTCATAGAAGGTTCTGTACTAAAACGTCCATAACATTTTCATACTAACTCAGATTGACTTGAAACGCGTTTATGACTCTTAAGTGTCGATTTATGTACGCACCCATCGAGTCTTAAAAATTTGTTCTATGTGCATATGTATATGAAGCGATGCCTTATGAGATTTATGATCTTATTCTATGCTCTCTTAACGCTGTTATTCGTTGCTAGTCTCATCTTATAATAATTGCTCCTTCAAGGTGAGACAAAGCCACGATAACCATTCCATAATATATAATCGGAGGTTACCGACCTTACGTCACTCCGATAGGTACATGACTTTCTTTGGGCTCTCCTGCATGCTGCTATATGATATATGTATATGTATATGTATATGTATATGGGGCAAAGGGAAAGGTGAGGCGTTATAGACGCATATCCACCTGATCAGTTGGTATAATATGATATCGTCCCGGACGCGGGATATATGGATAAATGGATTGGGCTGCACGTTCCGCAGCAATATAATATATATAAATGGATCGGGCTGCACGTTCCACAGCAATATAATATGTAAATGGATCGGGCTGCACGTTCCGCAGCAATATAATATATATATATATATATATATATATATATATATATATATATATATATATATATATATATATATATATATATATATATATATGGATCGGGTTGCACGTTCCGCAACACTAAGCATGCATGGTACCGCTAAAGAGGCATTCATATGTACAGGTTACTCTTTTATCTTACGGTATGCCCTATATGTCCATTCTGTGATCATTCATACTTTACATCCCTTACTATGTTACCATTCATGCCTTACATACTCAGTACATTGCTCGTACTGACCCCCTTTCTTCGGGGGCTGCGTTTCATGCCACGCAGGAACACCCAGATGAGTAGCAGTCATTATAGAAGATGTTCCAGCGGAGTTGGCAAGCTCCACTTGCCCCTGGAGTGTTGCCGGGTCAGAGTATTATACTATGGTGTCTTGTTCGGAGTTAGAGACTTTGCAGACAGAGTCGTGGGTTTAAAATGTCAGTTTTGGAAGCGGCTTCATCAGCCGATGTGTCATTCTGTGTTATGTGATAAATTTCCATATGATTACAGATTTTGTTTGATTTGAGAACAAAGAAAAAGAATATTTCTGAATGCCTTACTATGTATTTCATGTTTATTTGATTTAAAAGTTCAAAGATGTTATGTATGTATTAAGAGTCATAGGGTTCGCTCGACTCTAAGTAAGGGTCGGGTGCCCATCACACCCTAGTGAGATTAGGGTGTGACAAAGTGGTATCAGAGCAGGTTGTCCTAGGGGTTGTCTGCAAAGTCGTGTCCAGCAGAGTCCTGTTTATGGGTGTGAAGCCGGCCACATTTATAAACAGAAGGATGCAGGGCATCTAGGGATTGTTGACCTTCTTTTTGTCTTAGATCGTGCGATAGAACCAATTCATAGGAAATGAGATTCCTGGCACTAACCCTTGATTTTAGCAAATGCACAGTATCGATGGGGGAAGGTAAGTGATGATATGGGAAGTCATAGAGGCAAGTCTTGACATATTTATTCTGCTACCTGAAATTGGAAGCTCTGGATGGCTAGAATGTGTTATAAAGTCGTATGCTCTGTGAGGCATTGTTGATGTTTGCTGCATACAGATTTTGAATAGTAAGAATTGTAAAGGAGACCCGGTCAGAATTTTTCAAAATCAGGTCATTTAACTAGGTACACCTAACAGGAGGGAGCGTGGAAAGGAAATATTGTAAGTGGACAATAAGTGGGATGAGTTGTTTCTGAAAGGTTATGGATTGGGCATGGCATGAAGAATAATAGCGGGAAAGACGATTAGCAGTCCAGAAGATTAAAATGGATGACATCCGAGGTTTAGTAGGAGCAAGGTCTGTTGGAGGATTCGGAGAAAGTCGACAATCAGTTTTGCTGTAGATTATGATATAAGAATGGTGACTGGGAATCCGAACAGACTGATACTTGAGTACTTATTAGTAATGGCGATGAAGGTGCGATCACTACTATCGGGAATCTAGGAATCTAGGACGAAAAGTAGTACACACATAAGTGAAAAGTGAATATTGAGGATTGAAAAGGGTAAAATAGTAATTTTAAAGGGAAAGACGTGTTACGAGAATGTCTCGGAATCTGTAAGACTTCGACTTGCTCCAGATCATGTAATAAAGGTCATGCGAGGAAGTGGACGCGATTATATCAGCATTAAGGCACCGGATTCCATCGAATTTACGAGGTTAAGCGTGCTAAGGTGGGAGAAATCTTAGGATGGGTGACCCCCTGGGAAGTGCGCAAGAAATCCTATAGATTTAGACATAAGAGACAAATGAGAAGTTAGAGTAGCCTAAGGGAAACTAGAGTATACGGGATGGTTGGAGACCATAAGAGGACGCGTAGGACGAGGCAGACTAGACTGGCGGAGAGACAGGAAGTGCATCACAACTCTGGAATTAGGATCGGCTTGAATAGCGTTTGGAAGTACTTTGTGGGCTAGTTGATAGTATTATATATATATATATATATATATATATATATATGAATGCGTACGATATCCCACATGTGAATGTATTGGTGGGCATGTGATGTGTGTCCTAGCGACCGGTGCTACAGTATGGAAGGCCTCAATCGAGCAAGGGTACCGAAGTTCAAGTAACAAGAAAAGATATGGTACATGTATTATAAGGTAAGCTGATGTTATTTTCACTACAGGTTAAGATTGGAAAATTCTAATACAACGATATTTGAAAAAGAAAGAAAGGGAATAAATGGAAGGTAAGGAGATCAAAATGTCGAAAAAAGTGAAAAGGGTAGGAAACAAGAGTGAGTAAGGCCTCCAAGAGAGACGACAGGCAGAGCATGAGACACGGGGCCACTCAGGTAAAATGTGAAGGTAGGCGTGTAAAAAGGATTAAAGTGTGGTAGTATGGAACACAAAGAGGAAGGTGTGGGGGTAGAAACGAATTTCAATGAGTGGGACTAAGAGGATAGTGACTATGACGAGGAGTGAGAAGTAATAGAAGGAATGGTTGGACCGTGCAAGGATGCTAAGAGACTTAGCTCTCGAGAGGGATACAAAGGAATAAATGTGTGGCCATATTGGTATGGTTGCCTCAGATATGGGATAGCTATATGTACTAGGACCTCCTTAAAAGGGGGGAAGAACGTATTGAACTTTAAAGGAATTATGATGCTCTCAAGCTCCAGAAGGGAAATTTATTAGTTCGGGGCCGGAGTTTGAAACATATCGGCATACCAGAAAGATATCAGAAAGAAGCAGAACCGAATGTGAATAACTTGGTAAAGCAATTTATGTGGTAAGTGCAATAAGGTTCAATCAGAAAGAGTTACAGGTTAAGTATGCTTACCCCCCCCCCCCCCCCCGAGGTTTATTCTGTTTTATACGCACTGTTACGAATGAGAACAAGGACTGGTACTCTATAAAGTTGATTATGATTGGGATATAATGAGAATATAGCGAGAACTGTGATATACAGTAAGTAAGTATAGCAAGGAAACGACTAAAGAGGTGACATGTTCTATGTGAATAGAGAGTGAATGCAAGTGTGACACCAATAAACGAGCCAAGAAGCAGTGGATAAGAAAGCTCATAAGACCTTGTTAGGAAAAGGATCAGCATAATAAGGATGAGAGGGAATGAGTAGGATAAGGGTTGGAAGCGAAGAATGGATTGTATAGAAGTAATATATTTTGAAAAGCAAAGCGGTACTGCGTTAAGAATAAGGTTCCTTGTGCGAGGAACAAAGGATTAATTATAAAACGAAGTAAGTATGGGTATAGAAAGAAAAAAAAAGGGTACATGAATTCAAGATTGGAGGTGAGGCAATGGATTTGCGAAGGATATAAGTAAGAACCTAAAAGGGGGGAAGCAAGTAAGGAAAGCATAAGTGTAGAGATCGAAACGATGAGCCCCAAGATATGACACGTATAGACCCTAAGACAAAAGTGGGAGATATATGAAAATGATATAGCTGTTATCATTATACATTTCAGTACGGACATCAAGTGAATCGATGAAAGCAATAGAGTGATTGAAGGGTGTCTTTTAAGATTGGACTGAAAATAATTCGTGAAGAATAAAAGGAATTGAAAGATATTCCAATGAAGGGGGCAAAGATTGATGAGATATTGGAATAACTACGATGCTGATTATGGTATGATCACCCAGTAAAGGGAGGCTACAAAACAGCGCGAGCTGGACGACTAAATAATCAAGCCATAGAAAATAAACGCCATAGTGTATCGATTATGATCGCATTAAAGGAAGGATGATCCGATAATGGGATGTGTCCGAGAAGGGGATTACGGACAGAGTACGAAATTGGTTTAAACATTCGAGGACGAATGTTCCAAAGGAGGGAAGGATGTTATACCCCGCATTTTCAGAGCCTGAGCGTGACATGTGCTTCTTCAGACATTGACAATCACGTTGTTACTACATAATTTAAACTCACGTTGATATTATTATATTTCGTATTTTTGCACGTCGGATTAGTCGTAAGCGGAGGTGGGGCCCGCACATCGAGATTTTTTTTAGGAACACGTGACAAGTTATATGAACCACATATGTGAAGTTAAGCACAACTCAAGAAGAACCCATGAGCCAAATCAAAGTGGAAGTCCTCCAAACAAATATTTTTAAGTTACGTTTTTGGGTGATCTGACTTCGGGAGGCCATAACCCCATCAGTGTTTGGGAATTTGGGAAAGCTCCCAGAATGAAAGTTGTATATAATTGAATTGTCTTTCCATAAATAGGTCGTGGGTCCACAGGAGACGTCGGGATAAGGAGATATGGACTTTTTAAGGCAGAAAGGTCAGTGGGCTAGGCCCAATCCGGGCCCAACCGGGTTAGGCCTATGACCCATGCCTATTTAAATGAGATTTCAGCCCTTTCTCCTCATTTTTCAGACCAAAACACCCAGAAAATTCTGGAGAGAGAGAGAAAAAGAGTCTTGGAGAAAACCCAATTTTGATCGAAATCTGAATCCCGAATCCCGAAGCTCATGAAGAGAAAAGTGTTGTACGTCGCGTTGTCTTCAATTTGAACTGAAAATCAACCAAAAAGAAGAGGGTGGACGTGGTGGCTGCACACTTGAGGTAAGATTAAGGTTCCTTTTTCATTGCTAGCAAGTTTATTTAGAGTTTTAACGAACTAGAACGGAGAAACAAGTGTGATAAATTCGTTTATCGGTGTGGTTGGATTATGGTTTAAGGCGTGAGGAGAATTTTGGATAAAATGTATATTTATTTATTTATCTTGTAGGATGTAAGTATTGATGTTATTGGTATTAACTTCGACGTCTTTGTGGAAATAAAATTATGAAATAGCTATATCGCAAATTTGGTTGGTTGAGAAATTTAGAAAACAGTGTGCGGGCTGTTTTATGGCATACGTCGGTATTGGAAATGATGTTAATATTATTGGTATTGTTGTTGATGTTGTTGGTTGCTGAATTGGAATTCGGGCTAGGCATATAAACAGGGGAGATGCTGCCCGATTTTTGGCAGAATATAAAATAGTATAATTTGAAATATGGTACAAATGTGCGATGACAGAGTCTAACGTCAGTATGAATCCTTTTAAATGTAGACTTACAAGCTTGGACGAATAAGTGTAGCTTATAGGCGGTCGAACAGGTATGTAAGGCTTACCCTTTCTTTCTTTTGGCATGATCTTTGTGAGACAAACAGACAAAACATATGTATGATTTCAAAGAACCACTAGGATGGCTAATGTTCTTGACTTCCGAAGAACTATTTTGCTATGTCTTGGTACAAGTGTGTGGTTCCAAAAGTTCTATGTTGATTTGATCCATAGCGATATTCGAAAGGTACTTGATATGATTATTGCTTTGATTTTCCAAAAATAGCTTCTGAAACGTTCATAGAAGGTTCTGTACTAAAACGTCCATAACTTTTTCATACTAACTCGGATTGACTTGAAACGCGTTTATGACTCTCAAGTGTCGATTTATGTACGCACCCATCGAGTCTTAAAAATTTGTTCTATGTGCATATGTATATGAAGCGATGCCTTATGAGATTTATGATCTTATTCTATGCTCTCTTAACGCTGTTATTTGTTACTAGACTCATCTTATAATAATTGCTCTTTCAAGGTGAGACAAAGCCATGATAACCATTCCATAATATATAATCGGAGGTTAGCGACCTTACGTCACTCCGATAGGTACATGACTTTCTTTGGGCTCTCCTGCATACTGCTATATGATATATGTATATGTATATGTATATGGGGCAAAGGGAAAGGTGAGGCGCTATAGACGCATAGCCACCTGATCAGTTGGTATAATATGATATCGTCCCGGACGCGGGATGCCCGGACGCGGGATATATGGATAAATGGATCGGGTTGCACATTCCGCAGCAATATAATATATATAAATGGATCGGGCTGCACGTTCCGCAGTAATATAATATATATAAATGGATCGGGCTGCACGTTCCGCAGCAATATAATATATATATATATATGGATCGGGCTGCACGTTCCGCAGCACTAAGCATGCATGGTACCGCCAAAAAGGCATTCATATGTATAGGTTACTCTTTTATCTTACGGTATGCCCTATATGTCCATTCTGTGATCATTCATACTTTACATCCCTTACTATGTTACCATTCATGCCTTACATACTCAGTATATTGCTCGTACTGACCCCCTTTCTTCGGGGGCTGCGTTTCATGCCACGCAGGAACACCCAGATGAGTAGCAGTCATTATAGAAGATGTTCCAGCGGAGTTGGCAAGCTCCACTTGCCCCTGGAGTGTTGCTGGGTCATAGTATTATGCTATGGTGTCTTGTTCGGAGTTAGAGACTTTGCAGACAGAGTCGTGGGTATAGAATGTCAATTTTGGAAGCGGTTCCATCAGCCGATATGTCATTCTGTGTTATGTGATAAATTTCCATATGATTACAGATTTTGTTTGATTTGAGAACAAAGAAAAAGAATATTTCTGAATGCCTTACTATGTATTTCATGTTTATTTGATTTAAAAGTTCAAAGAGGTTATGTATGTATTAAGAGTCAGAGGGTTCGCTCGGCTCTAAGTAAGGGTCGGGTGCCCATCACACCCTAGTGAGATTAGGGTGTGACAGAAATGTAGGTCCCCAATCGGATGGTTTGAAATAGGAGAAGTACAGCTAATATGCTCCGAATTGATTCAGCAAGCGGTGGAAAAAGTTAAGGTGATCCGAGATCGATTGTTGATAGCCCAAAGTCACCAAAAGTCTTATGCGGACAATCGCCGACGAGACTTGGAATTTCAGGTTGATGACTGGGTATTTTTGAAAGTGTCGCCAATGAAAGGGGTGATGAGATTTGGCAAGAGAGGGAAGTTAAGTCCTAGATACATTGGACCCTATAAAATTATCCGCAAGGTGGGTCATGTCGCCTATGACTTGGACTTGCCTTCGGAGCTCGAACTAGTCCATCCAGTCTTTCATGTTTCGATGCTCCGTAAGTGTGTTGGAGATTCCACAAATATTTTCCCGGTAGATGACATGCAAGTATCAGAAAAGCTAACCTATGAAGAAGTGCCTATTGCTATTCTAGACAGGCAAGTGCGAAGACTTCGAAATAAAGAGGTAGCTTCAGTTAAAGTCTTGTGGCGAGACAATAACCGGGAAGAAATGACCTGGGAGGCGGAAGAGAAGATAAAAGCCATGTACCCGCATTTATTTCAACCCCCAGGAGAGATTCAAGATGACACGCCAACGATATAAGGTACATATGCTTACTTTTCATACTTTTAGTCGCGTGTGGCCATAGATATGTTGATATTGTGATTTAGCCCTGTGAGGCAATGATATTATTGGTTGATATGACAGGATGGTAGTGCCACATTACAGGGGAAACTGTGGCGAAATTTTTCTAGAATCCCCAATGACTTAACAATCGAGGACGAATGTTCCAAAAGGGGGGAAGAATGTTACACCTCGAAAATTTCCCCGTGAACGTACAATGAATAGACTAACGAAGGGGACGAGTATACGATGCTTTAATAAGAAGGGGATGACGTTTGGCGACCCTAAGAAAGATTTCAAAGGAAATTGAAATAAGAGATAGGTTATGCTCCACAATGACTAATCATAGGTTTTGAAAATGTAAAAAAAATTGCATATTTGCATTTTGGCCCAGTCGGTCGTAAAATGAAATATGGACTGTAAAGTGGTATACGGCCCGTAAACTGCCATGTCGTATTTCGACTTACAAAACTTCAACTTTCTGCCAAAGACTTGAATGGTTAAAAACAACTTGAAATACGGACCGTAAACTGAAATACGGCCCGTAAACTGAGTCGTAAACCACCATGTCCTGAGCCTGACTTTCTGGTTCTGTTATGCTTAAATACGTCCACAGAATACGGGCCGTAAACTGGAATACGGACTGTAAACTGGGTTTACGACCACTGTGCACTTCAATTACAGTTCATTTCGGATCAGATTGTAAGTCATTAAAGGGAGGCCTAAGCTCATTAATTCATTTCATTTCCACGATACTTCTCTCTAGAAATCTCTAGAATATTCTCCACTCTTCATCTACAAGAAATCCACGATACTTCTCTCTAGAAATCTCTAGAATATTCTCCACTCTTCATCTACAAGAAAATAAAGGAAATCAAAGATCAATATCAAGAATCCAAGTGAATCAAGTGTATGAAACTCATCAAAGTTCATCCAAGTTAAGAAATTTCAAGAGAAGCAAACTAGAGTTTTGGTGCAAGGAGAGTAATACCACTCAAGGCTTGTTCCTACAACATCTAAGGTAAGATTTATGGCATTTACATGTTATTTAGGGTATGGAAGAGTTGAAACACTTGGATTATAGAAGGATGTAAGAAACGGGTCATGAAAGTGTGAATAGTAGCATTGTTGAGTAAAGGCTTGAATTGAGCCATGATCATTGATAATTTTTTATTATAAAAATGTTATGAATGACATTTAGAACATAGAATAAGTATCCTATGTGAGAAAATGCAACAATGAACCATGGCCATGATTACGGAGAAATTGAAGACAAATTGTGAAATATGGATATTGTAAATGAATGATGAGTGTTGTCTATCATATTGAGAATGTTTTTATGAACGCTTGAGAGTTGATATAGAATAGGGGAAGAGTTGCATAAATGAAAGGAAATGTTGTCCAATTTTCTCTAGCGTTAGTAAGCTGTTTTTATAATCGCTAGCTAATGTCGATACAAATTCTCTTAAAGGTAGAACGTACACACGAAAGGAGAACAAGCAAGCGATAGATTAGTAAACGACAAAGGTATGTGAGGCTAGTCCTTTCTTTCTGATGGCATGAATCCTATAGCATGACTCTCTTTCCCCTTCATGAGTTCCTATATTCCAGAAAACTAAAAGTCGATGTCTATGAATAGCTATATGAGATAAGCGACATGTTATGAGCCTTATAATGATGATGATGTTATTTATTGCTCACACTCACCTTATACGTTAGTTCCTTCAAGGTGAGGCGGAATGTCAAAGAATGTTCCATAATGAAATCGGGGGATCACGACCTTACGTCACCCCGATAAAGTGTAGTTGTTCTTGAGCCCTATGCATGTACTATGACAAACATATTATGATAAGTATATTATGATAAGCATACTATGATGAGCATGTATGATGATGATATAACACCGCGCCTATATAGCCGGACTGTCACCGCTAAGGCAGGCAGCGTATACACCATGGCCAGATGGCATGGGCCGACACCACTAGTGGACGGCATAAGATGATACCCTGAATGCGGGAGGCCTGGACGCAGGCTAATGTCATGATTATCACATCGATCTGATATGGACGGGCAGTTTATACATTATCACACCGTACCTATATGGGCGGGAAGCTTATACATTTATGCATATATGATATGACGATGAGTATGAGTAAGACAGCATGCATTATTTCTTTTATATTTGACAGTCAGATACAGATGTTTCATATTGATATTGCCTTTGTATCATTGCCTTATTTCATTGTTTATGCCTCTCATACTCAGTACAATGTTCGTACTGACGTTCGTTTTCTTTGGACGCTGTGTTCATGCCCACAGGTAGACAGGGAGGAGAGGTTGACCCAGATTCGTAGTAGCTGTCAGCCGATTGAAAGCACTCATTTGTTCCAGAGGTGCTTGATTATCCTTTGTGTATATTCATGTATATGTATTTTGGGCATGACGGGATCTTGTCCCGTCTTCATGTTCAGCACTCCAATAGAGGCTCGTAGATGCGCAGTGTGGGTTAGATGGTCTCACGAGAGATTATTATGTATATATATTATTTTGATGGCCGAGAGGCTTATCCATATAAAAGTATTTTATGTTCTCAAATGAGTAAGATGAGTAGTAGAACGATTGGTGCTCGGTGGCTAGCCCCGGGTACCCGTCGCGGCCCCTAGCTGGGTCGTGACATTTGCATTCTCTTCTCCTGCTACAGAATGCTATTAAAGTGTCCCATACTACCCACGACCACTTAATATTCCCACATACCCCATGAATATCATCCCACAAAGTCCTCTTCATAGCTTGATCCCTATATCTATAGACCACAGTGATATGAAAATCTCTGCCAGTCCCTCTATGGTGAACCCAACTATGTATCATTTGAGCTGCGACAAGTATGTTAATATTAAAAATATTTGTCTTCCAAAATAAACAAATCCTACCCCTCGGATGGGCAGAGAGGCTAGTTATGAAAGCCCAACCATTACACAGATTAAGAGAAGCATTATGAGCTTTGCCTCTCTTAATCTTAGTTTCCAAGAGTCCAAACAGGCCAATCTTGAAGTTGTGCATGAATAAATTCATCCCTTTTTGCTTAGGTGTCTTGGTCAAACCCTTGGCAATCCAAAATCCCAGTTTATCTATTGGGAAGGGGTATACCTCTAGCCTTTCCATTTCTAGGGCTAGTACATATTCTGATTACCACATTGTTTAAAGTTTTACCTCTATTTGGCACTATTTCCTAGTCAGTATCCTGGTCCTGTAATACCTCAAATGGATTGCTGGTGACTGTGTGTTGCCCTGCTGGTACTACTTTAGCTGGTGACCTTTCTTTCACCCCCTTTATTGGCCTCTCCACTTGTCGTAGGCATTTGTTTTGCAGTTGTGACTCCCAGAGATGTTCCTGTATCTCATTCCTCGTTTTCCTGATCAGCTTCCATTTTGCACTTCCTCAATTTTCCTAATATGGCATAATCTTCGAGTTTCTTCCAACATTCATGTTTTCATGCCCAAAGTTTTTACACCGGGTGCATATAGTAGGCTTGCACTCATACTCTAAACTTTGTTCCACAATCCTCCCACCTCATTTTCAAACATCACAACATTTGGATATTCCTTATTTAGAGGCATCTCAACTAAAACCCTGGAAAATGTTAAGCAGTCCTTGTGAGCCGTTGCTTTGTCTACCTTTAGTAGGTTATCAACCATACCAGTAATCTTAGTAAGAGCTGACTTACTCCAATATTTGATATCCAGCCCCTCCAACCTAATCCAGATTGACACCATGTCTACTATCTTCTTTGTTACTTTACTGTTCTATCTCTAAGGTTTCACCACAATCGATTTCCTATAGAAAATTTGTACCCCTTCCTTTATTGCTCTTCCCCTATTTTCTTCATTATGGAATCGCACTAGAAAAAAACCCCATGTTAACTTGCGCCACCTAGTCAACACCTAATCTCTTCCAAATTCTATTGAAATACCCCTCCATTACAGATAGAGAGGGGTTAGATCCCAGAACATAACAAATCAAAGTAGTAATCCGGTATTCTATCTCATTACAAATATCATCCATGGTGATCTTCACTGTACTATTATTCTCTTCTGTACTTGTTAAATCAAACCCCTCATCCATCTGGACTAATCCCACCCTTTTACTCCATGATTTCTCAAAATTACGAGCAAGGTTTTGATTCTTACTTATTGCATTACTTCTTTCCACTTCAATATCCACCAACTCAGCCCATGATTTAAGGCTTCGTGATTGTTGTGTTTGCTGTGTTGTGACCTGCATTGGTTGTGATTCATGACAATGTCACGACCCATTTTAGCCTAGGTCATGTGGGCACCTACCATTCCCACCTCGGTAGGCGAACCCTTAACTCAATGTTCACAATCAATAAATATAATAGTGGAAGAGCATCTAAATCCGAATAACTCTGGTCCGAATAATAATACATAAAATGTCTCAAATCATGTCTTGAAAGAAAAGTAAGACATAAACAATAGAAGAGTCTTCGAGGTCAGCGGACGTCATGCTCACCCTGGAAAACTCAAGTAGAAACTGAGGAGTTGATCAGCCATGAGTCAGAGAAGTAGCTCCGGCCTGATACTCTGCATTCATAAAGGAATGCAGCAAGTGCAGATTAGTACAAACAACAGTACTGGTAGGCATCATAGGCCGACTAAGCATAGTTAACACAATTCAGAAAATAACGCAAATACACAAGAAAACCAATCACGCATGGAACAAAATAATCGTAACCGAGTATCCATCAACACCTATGTAAGTATCTAACCCCAATATAATAAGCATGAGTATATCTAATCCTGGAACAAAACAAAATAGAATTAACAACACAATCCATCGCAATACAGTCATCACGACATCTCACTCAAGTCATAACGCAATGCAATGCAATCATGGCATGAATGTGATGCCATGCCATGCTATGCAAATGAGATGTACACGTGTACTCTGGTCGGAAATATCAACGTCTCGGCAGCACAACCCAGTGTGACTCGCGAAGTCTGAGTGCCACCCGTCACAGATCTTTGCCAAACTGACAGATGGGACCCTGGCTAATTGCTCACAGGGGCAGTTTCACCGGCACCACTCTGGGGGACCCGCGGAGCCCATGCACTACAATCAAATCCGAGATAACATCGGAAACGACCATGCACAAGGATGCCCGAATATACCATCGGACATCGGCCTCCTCACAATCACTCAAAAGAGTTGTCAAATATCAGTTTCATAAATCAACGATTCCGGAATTGAACCTCGGACATCGGCCTCCTCATAATCACTCAAGTAAAAGAGTTTAGCAAGTATCAGTTTCATATAAACAATGATTCCGGAATAGATCTTCGGACATCGGCCTTTTTCACAATCACTCAAGTACAAGGGTTTATCAAATATCAGTTTCGCTCAATCAACGATACCGGATCATCACCAGATATCGGCCATGCATGATAATATGAGAATGCGTGCAATGCATATATCAATCATCAACAAGAAAGCTTACTATCACAAGTACCTTAACGGGGTACGCCAACAATATATCACATCACAATACCAACAGTGGGTATGCCAACATATATCAATAACTTAAGTACCAACAGTGGGTACACCAATAATGTATCAAAGCGCACATATCAACAACGGGTATATCAATCCTATCCAAATTAGGACAATAAGCGACATTCGCTATCTACCAACTACACATGGCCCAACCTGAGGCAATATCCATCCCAACTTCACACCTGAAGGTTCACATGCTGTCTCCGAAATCATAATCTAAATATGTGATTCACTATACTAAGTCTCACCAAAGGTAAACCATAGCCTACCTAGACTGCCGAACTACAACGCCAACAAGTCACTCTATCGCCTTGCCCTTTCTCTGAAGCTCAGAACCAAAGTAGTCTAAGCACAATTGAATTCTAAATCAGAAATCATGAATAATGATACTAATATTGCTATGATTTCAATTAGGTCTATTTTAACCTTAGAAATTAGGGAAACGGGCCCACAAGGGCGAAACGAAAAATTCACGGGTAAAATACCAAATTGAATCCTAGGTAATCATAAATCGATCATTAATCGTTGATTTAGCTCAAGAATTATCCCCAAATCTGATTTCTAGTAAAAAACCCCCGAAATTGGGTATGAACCCTAATTCTCCAAATCCGAAATTCAACCTTAAAAGTGAAAGATATATGATTACTAAGCTTAGATTCATCACATTTCAACATTAACATCATCAATTTATCAAGTATGCTCTTAGAGAAAAATCTCCCAAAACCCTCCTTCAAATTCCATATCTAAGTGATTGAAAAGGGAAGGGGAAAGTCTAAGATGATTGTGATTAAAGAGAAGTAAAGGATTAGACAAGGTTTTACCTCAAAGATTTCCTTCAATTTGTCTCCAAGAACAGCCTTCCCACGTCTCAATATCGAGATATGAAATAATGAGGGTCTAAGACTCATTTAAGACTCATTAAATGCACAGTCACTGCCCGTCACCACTGTAGCGGTAATTGGACCTCCCCAGCGGCCGCCTGACCGCTTCAGCGATCAAGCCAAAATGGCTGGTACCACTTCAGCGGCAGGGCCACTGCCCCAGCGGTGCCGCTACTGCGGTGCTGGTACCGTCAAAGCGAGCACCAGACACCAGAAACTTGGCCTAAGTTTTTCATTTCGATCTGATTTTTTAACTAGCTCCCGAGGCCATCTGCTCATATACTAGATACCTAGTCCCACATAAAAACATGCTACGAACACGCTTGTGGCTTCAGAATTCCCAACGGAGATCTCGTTAACCGATTCAACCCCTGATGCCTTAATTCCCATTTCCCATCCAGTGTCCCGAAATGCATCCGAATGCATTGGGAACCGAATCAAACACACACACAAGTTCTAAACGACTATCCAGACATCTCGGAATTGACGGAATTCAAAAAAAGGTTTGTTTGCCCAAAAGTCAACTTCGGGTCAACCATTTCACTTTTAAGCCTATATTTTCACAAAGGTTACCCAAATCTAGTCTAGATACCTCGAAAGCGTGTCAACGGTCCCCTCCGTTCAAAAAGAAGCTAATTAATGCTAGGGAGCAGACGAACGTGCCAAAAGAACTATAACGACCAAACGGGTTCAGATACCAATTGAACCGTTGCTCGTCCTCCAGCAAGTAAAGAAGGAAAGTAAGAAAATACCTGAAACAATGAACAATTGGGGATATCGGCTACGCATATCAGACTTAGTCTCCCAAGTAGCCTCTTCCACAGGACGGTGCTTCCATTGCACTTTCACAGAAGTAATCTTCTTGGATCTCAACTTCCGAACCTGCCTATCCAAGATCGCGATAGGCTCCTCCTCATAAGTCAAATTCTAATCAAGAAATATAGAATCCTAACGGATAATGTAGGTACCGTCGGCATAGTATCTCTTCAGCATCGAAACATGGAAAACCGGCTGAACTCCCGCCAAACCTGGCGGCAATGCTAACTCATAAGCTACATCACCTATACAATCCACTATCTCAAACAGGCCAATTTATCTAGGTCACAACTTGCCCCTCTTACCAAACCTCAGAACACCCTTCATGGGTGAAACCTTCAATAGAACCTGATCACCAATAGAAAACTTCAAATCCCGGACCTTCTGGTCCGCATACATCTTCTGCCGGCTCTGAGCCGCCACGAGTCTGGCTTGAATAACTCTCACTCTATCAAGGGATTCTCTCAATAGATCAGTGCTTCCAGGTCGAGCCTCGAACCCATTGAACCAACCAATCAGAGATCTACACCTCCTACCATATAAGGCCTCAAAAGGCGTCATACATTTACTCGAATGATAACTGTTGTTGTATGCAAACTCCACCAAGGGCAAGTGCTAATCCCAATGACCACCAAAGTCGATAACACACGCTCTCAACATGTCCTTAAGCACCTGAATGGTCCGCTCGGACTGGCCATCAGTCTGGGGATGGAAAGTTGTACTAAAGTCCAATCGGGTACCCAACTTATCTTGAAATGCTCTCTAGAATCAGGAGGTGAAAAAGTACCCCGATTAGATACAAAAGAAATAGGGATCCCATGTAATGTCACAATATCCCGAATATACATCTTGGCTAACTTCTCCGTGGTATAAAAAACCTGAACCGAAACAAAGTGAGCGGACTTAGTTAATCGATCCACTATCACCCAAATAGAATCAAACTTGCCAAGGGTCTTCGGAAGACCCGTGAAAAAATCCATGGTAATCCTCTCCCACTTCCACTAGGGAATGGGCATCCTCTGAAACACCCTACCGGGTCGCTGGTGCTCATACTTTACCTGACGACAATTTCCACACTTAGCCACAAAATCAACTATATCTCTCTTCACACGGTGCCACCAATAGTGTTGTATCAAGTCACGGCACATCTTAGTTACTCCTGGATGAATGGAATAGCGAGAGCTATGGGCCTCAGATAAGATCAACTGAATCAGGTCACCAACACGAGAAACGCATACGCGTCCCTAATCCTCAGAAGCAATCATGGCCTCCTTGGCCTCACCTCTCGACACCCTATCTCGGATCTTGCTCAACTGAGAATCCTCAAACTAATGAGCCTTGATCCGATCCAATAACAATGATCTCACCTCTATACAAGACAAAATCCTCCCCGGGGTTGAGATGTCGAGACGGACGAAACTATTGGCCAGAGTCTGAACCTCCATGGCAAACGGATGCTCGAAAACAACTAACCGAGCTAAACCCCCCATCCTCACTGCCTTGCGACTCAAGGCATCAGCCACCACATTAGCTTTACCAGGGTAATACAGAATAAATATGTCATAATCCTTCAGGAGTTCCATCCATCAGCGCTGCCTAGAATTAAGATCTCTCTAGGTAAACACATGATGAAGGCTACGGTGATCGGTAAAAACCTCACAATGGACACCGTACAAGTAATGCCTCCAAAGCTTCAAAGCGAAGACTACAACCAATAAATCTAAATGATGGGTAGGGTAATTCTTCTCGTGAACCTTCAACTGAAGGGAAGCCTAAGAAATCACTCTACCATCCTGCATCAACACCGTACCCAAACCCATACGGGAAGCATCACAATATACGGCAAAGTCCTTGCCCTTCACAGGTAAGGCTAGGATCGGGGCTGTGGTCAAAAGAAGCTTGAGATTTTGAAAGCTCTCCTCACAATCATCCGTCCACTGGAAGGAAACATCCTTTTGAGTCAATCTGGTCAAGGACGAAGCAATGGCAGCAAAACCCTTCACAAAATGATGATAATAGCTGGCCAAACCCACAAAACTACGAATCTCGGTAACAGTAGTGGGCCTCGCCCAACCCCTCACAGCCTTAATCTTATGTGGATCAACCATAATCCCCTCCTTGGACACCACATAGCCCAAGAATGCTACAGACTCTAACCAAAACTCACACTTAGAAAATTTAGCAAATAAACTATGTTTCTTCAACAACCCAAGGACGGTACGAAGATGGCTCTCATGCTCCACTCTACTCTTGGAATACACCAAGATGTCATCGATAAACATAATCACAAAAGAATCAAGGAAAGGCCTAAAGATGTCATTCATCAAGGTCATAAATGCAACTGGGCGTTGGTAAGCCCGAAAGACATCACTAGAAACTTATAGTGGCCATATCTCGTCCGAAATGCTGTCTTCGGAATATCCTCCGCCCTAATCTTCAACTGATGATAGCTGAAACGCAAATCAATCTTAGAAAACACTGAAGCACCCTGAAGCTGGTCAAATAGATCATCAATACGAGGAATAGGGTAATTGTTCCGGATAGTGATCTTGTTCAACTGGAGGTAATCAATGCACATCCTCATGGTCCCATCTTTCTTCTTCACAGATAACACCGGAGCACCCCAAGGGAAGACGCTCAGTCTAATGAACCCCTTGCTCAATAAATCCTACAATTATTCCTTAAGTTCTCTCAGCTCGGCAGGTGCCATCCGATATGGTAAGATGGAAATAGGGCGAGTACCCGAGTCCACGCCGATACAGAAATCAATGTCACGATCGGGTGGCATACCTGAAAAATCTGACGAAAATACCTTCGCGAACTCGCTCAAAATAGGAATAGACTCAAGGGATGGAGATGCAATAGTAGTATCACGAACATGTGCCAATTACACTAAACACCCCTTACTTACTATTTTCTTCGCTCGAAGGAAGGAAATAATCTTATTCGGAGCGGGACTAGGAGTACCTCTCCACTCAAGCCTAGGGATGCCTAGCATGGCTAAAGTGATTGTCTTAGCGTGACAGTCTAAGATCGCATGATAAGAAGAAAGTCAGGACATACCCAATATAATATCAATGTCCACCATATCCAGAATCATCAAATCTACCCAGGTGTCATACCCCATAAAAGTAACTAAACAAGACCGGTAGACTCGATCAACAACCATAGAATCTTCGACTGGAGTAGACACATGAATAGGTATATATGTGCTATCATAGGGTAAATCCCAACCAACGGCATGAAATACAGATACATATGAGTAAGTGAATCCAGGATCAAATAACACAGATGCTGCTCTATGACGGACAGAAATGGTACCTGAGATAACAACATCTGAGGCCTTTGCCTCGAGTCTACCCGAAAATGAGTAACAATGGGCTCTACCACGCCCAGTCTGGGATCCCCCTCTCAAACTCTGAGTACCACTTATAGCTGACTGGGACCCACCTCTAGAACTATGAAAAGTACCGCGGCCTGACTGAGCACCGCCTCTCTGAGAAGTCCCTTCTCGACCACCGGATGATACAAGAGTCCTCGGCGGCTGATAATCACACCTAGGTCGGGAACATCTCTTGGAAATATGCCCAACCTCCCCACAAGTGAAACAAGTAAGAGGTGTCGAGTGCTGAAACACGAAACTGAAGACCCGGATGAAGCAGTCCTGTCCACTGGTCTAGAGAACGAGCTCTTAGGAGCTCTCTGTCTAGGTAGCTCACTAAAGGAAGCCGGTAATGCTGAATGCATGGGACGATCGGAATAGGGCTGAGGTGGCCTCGAAAACTGACCGACGCCTCTCATACTAGAACCCCCAAAGCTGCCAATCTGACTCTTGTTACCACCACTAAAAGCACGGGCCTTGGCGCCCTCAACCATCGAAGCATGCTCAATAATGGATTAGAAGGAAGCCCCCATAGACTCCATCTGAAGGCAAGGAATCTGTAGGGAGCCCACTATTCCTCCAACAAAAGCGTCTGATCCTATCAGCCTCGGTAGGAACCAACAAACTAGAGTATCGGGCCAAATAGAGGAAACGGGTCACATAAGAATCCAAGGACATTCCCCTCTCCTCAAGGTGTAGAAACTGCTCCCTACGAGTCTCTCTCAAAGACCGAGGCACATACTTCTCAAGAAAGGCCCGGTAGAACTGAGTCCAAGTCAACGGAGGAGAACCCTCAGGTCTGCACGACACGAAATACCTCCACCACGTCTTCGCATCGCTGCGAAATTGGTAGGACACATAATCAATGCTGTGGGTCTCCACTATCCCCATACGGTGCAGCAACTCGTGCATATAAAGAATAAACTCATGGTATCCTCAGACGATATACCAGAGAACCTCGGCGGCTCTAACTTTCTGAACCTCCCCGCCAGGTCCTAATCAACAACAGTCATAACGGCGCCATCCATGGGCCTAATATCATCCTCATCAATGAGGGGAGCCATAGCTGCGGCGGGATGTGCTACCCGCGTGGGTCCCTGCTCAGGGTTCTGTCCCCCAACCCCAGTCTGTGAACCCCCGCCGAGAGTAGTAACATCGGCGGCCGCCTGCTAGGCATCAAGATGAATTAGGACTTTAGCCATAGTGTCATACGCGGCCTAGTCAGAAGTAACCTCAGGCTGTGTCCGTGCTGGGGTCATGCCATCCCCTACAATCTGGTCTCTACCCCGTTAGTACTCGGGCTTGGGATATGGAGACCTCTCTCGTCGTTGGCCCACCATAAGAACTCTACCCCTGGCTGGGGTAGCCCCGCGGCCTCTTGCTCTGCCGCGTCCTTTGACTATAGCTTGCCCTTGGGTGCCAGCCGTAGCTGCGGGCTCCGGTACCTGACCTCGGGTCGTAGTAGCTCGAGTCCTCACCATCTGTGAGAGAAGAGATAAGAGTCAGATGCCAATTTGGTCTTTCCAGATATCAATTTGAATAAAGTAGCACGATGGAAAGAAAGAAGGTGAGATTTCCTAAACGTCCCATAGCCTCCCGCAGATAAGTATGGAGCTCATCGTACCAATCCACGAGACTCTACTAGACGTGCTTTTGTATTAAAGACCGGGTAACCTAGGGCTCTGATACTAACTTGTCACGACCCATTTTAGCCTA
Organism: Lycium barbarum; assembly: GCF_019175385.1. Classification (NCBI taxonomy): domain Eukaryota; kingdom Viridiplantae; phylum Streptophyta; class Magnoliopsida; order Solanales; family Solanaceae; genus Lycium; species Lycium barbarum. The sequence goes on from NC_083340.1 coordinate 57,645,217, forward strand.
GGTCTTGCGGGCACCTACCATTCCCGCCTCGGTAGGCAAACCCTTAACTTAACGTTCACAATCAATAAATATAATAGCGGAAGAAGTAAAATGACGTAAGTCTCACAATATAATATAGATAAGTGCAGAAGTAAATGAATCCACCCCAGTATCTGGTCTGATCATACAAGAGCATCTAAATCCGAATAACTCTGGTCCGAATAATAATACATAAAATGTCTCAAATCATGTCTTGAAAGAAAGGTAAGACATAAACAATAGAAGAGTCTTCAAGGTCAGCGGACGCTATGCTCACCTTGGAAAACTCAAGTAGAAACTGAGGAGTCGATCAGCCACGACTCAGAGAAGTAGATCTGGACTGATACTCTGCATTCATAAAAGAATGCAGCAAGTGCAGGTTAGTACAAACAACAGTACTGGTAGGCATCATAGGCCGACTAAGCATAGTTAATACAATTTAGAAAAGAACGCAGATAAACAAGTAAACCAATCACGCATGGAACAACATAATTGTAATCGAGTATCCATCAACACCTATGTAAGTATCTAATCCCAATATAATAAGCATGAGTATATTTAATCCTGGAACAAAACACAATAGAATTAACAACACAATCCATCGTAATACAGTCATCCCGACATCTCACTCAAGTCATAATGCAATGCAATGCAATAATGGTATGAATGTGATGCCATGCCATGCTATGCAAATGAGATGTACACATGTACTCCGGACAGAAATATCGACGTCTTGGCAGCACAACCCAGTGTGACTCGCGAAGTCTGAGTGCCACCCGTCCTGAATCTTTACCAAACAGATAGACGGGACCCTAGCTAATTGCTCACAGGGGGGAGTTTCACCGGCACCACTCTGGGGGACCCGCGGAGCCCATGCACTACAATCGAATCTGAAATAACATCAGAAACGGCCATGCACAACGATGCCCGAATATACCATCGTACATCGACCTCCTCACAATCACTCAAAAGAGTTGTCAACTATCAGTTTCATAAATCAATGATTCCGGAATCGAACCTTGGACATTGGCCTCCTCACAATTACTCAAGTAAAAGAGTTTAACAAGTATCAGTTTCATTTAATCAACGATTCCGGAATGGATCTTCGGACATCAGCCTTTTTTCACAATCACTCAAGTAAAAGGGTTTATCAAATATCGGTTTCGCTCAATCAACGATACCGGATATCGGCCATGCATGATAATATGAGAGAATGCAAGCAATGCATATGTCAATCATCAACAAGTAAGCTCACTATCACAAGTACCTTAATGGGGTACGCCAACAATATATCACATCAGAATACCAACAGTGGGTATGCCAACATATATCAATAACTCAAGTACCAACACTGGGTACGCCAATAATGTACCAAACTGAAAATACCAACAACGGGTATGTCAATCCTATCCAAATTAGGACAACAAGCGACATTCGCTATCTACCAACTATACATGGCATCAAGCCAACACAATTACACAATCAACAGACATAACGGGGTGGCTAGCCCCAACACACATCAGGGCCCAACCTGAGGCAATATCCATCCCAACTTCACACCTGAAGGTTCACATGCTGTCTCCGAAATCATAATCTAAATATGTGATTCACTATACTAAGTCTCACCAAAGGAAAACCATAACCTACCTGGACTGCCGAACTGCAACACTAACAAGTCACTCTATCGCCTTGCCCTTTCTCTGAAGCTCAGAACCAAAGTAGTCTAAGCACAATTGAATTCTAAATCAGAAATCATGTATAATGATACTAATATTGCTATGATAACAATTAGGTCCATTTTAACATTAGAAATTGGGGAAACGGGCCCACAAGGGTGAAACAGATGATTCACGGGTAAAATAACAAATTGAAACCTAAGTAATCATAACTCCATCATTAATCGTTGATTTAGATCAAGAATTATCCCCAAATCTGATTTCTAGTAAAAACCCCCAAATTGGGTATGAACCCTAATTCTCCAAATCCGAAATTCAACCTTAAAAGTGAAAGATATATGATTACTAAGCTTAGATTCATCACATTTCAACATTAACATCATCAATTTTTTAAGTATACTTTTAGAGAAAAATCTCCCAAAACCCTCCTTCAAATTCCATGTCTAAGTGATTGAAAAGGGAAGGGGAAAGTCTAAGATGATTGTGATTAAAGAGAAGTAAAGGATTAGACAAGGTTTTACCTCCAAGATTTCCTTCAATTTGTCTCCAAGAACAGCCTTCCCACGTCTCAATATCGAGATATGAAATAATGAGGGTCTAAGACTCATTTAAGACTCATTAAATGCACAGTCACTACCCGTCACCACTGTAGCGGTAATTGGACCTCCCCAGCGGCCGCCTGACCGCTTCAGCGATCAAGCCAAAATGGCTGGTACCACTTCAGCGGCAGGGCCACCGCCCCAGTGGTGCCGCTGCTGCGGTGCTGGTACCGTCAAAGCGAGCACCAGACACCAGAAACTTGGCCTAAGTTTTTCATTTCGATCTGATCTTTTGACTAGCTCCCGAGGCCATCTGCTCATATACCAGATACCTAGTCCCACATAAAAACATCAGATGAACGCACCTGTGGCTTCGAAATTCCCAATGGAGGTCTCGTTAACCGAGTCAACCACTGATGCCTTAATTCCCATTTCCCATCCAATGTCTCGAAATGCATTTGAATGCATTGGGAACCGAATCAAATGTACACACAAGTTCTAAATGACTATTCGGACCTCTCAAAATTGACAAAATTCTGAAAAAGGTTCGTTTACCCAAAAGTCAACTTCGAGTCAACCACTTCACTTTTAAGCCTATATTTTCACCAAGGTTACTCGAATCCAATCTAGACACCTTGGAAAGCATGTCAATGGTCCCCTCAGGTCAAAAAGGAGCTAATCAATGCTCGGGACCGGGCAAAATTACCAAAAAAACTATAACGACCAAACGGGTCATTACAGACTATAACTTCCCACTAGTGTGTCTATCAGAGTTCCAACTAGCATAGTAACTGACTTCTGGGTCAATTGAAATGGGAAATTCCTTGCAGTACATTAACACTTTTAGTTTTTCTGGTATCAATCGATTGAGGGACTCTTTTTTTCCCTATTGCGATACTCGGATTTGCTGTATGGATCATGTTCCCCCTCCATCTAGACTTAGATTTCCTTGCCATTTCAGTTTTTGCCGAGAGGAATTCACATTCCTAAAGAGAGAAAGTCCCTTTTTTGAAGTAACGTGATATTTCTCTACATAGCCACATCGAATTCACATTCCTAATGTGATATTTTGTGTGACAATGTAAATTTAATTGTCACACCTAAGGTGTATGCTTTGTTGGGTAAATTTTTTCTTAGGAATTCTAGTCCTAATTGGATGAACCTGTATATTTCATTTAAATACTAGATTAATTGACATATTTTCTCAATTATAAAATTAGTTGAAGGCTGTTGAAATATCCCATATCGGTGGTTTAAGGGATGGGTGGACTTCCTATATGGACTTGGATAATCCTCCCATCGTAAGCTAGCTTTTGGGGTTGAGTTACATCCAAGATCCATTTCTTTACAAAGGCGGATAAGATGATATAGCGACTTGGAAGGAAGGAACAAGTTCGTGGAATAGCATTATTTTACCTTTTTTTGTCCGATAATAGAAGTCTCTTCAGGCTTAAAGGACATCTAATAAAAAATGAGCAAGGAATAGAAAAGGTGATTGTAACAACACGTTTGGTCGTTATTGCAGTTTTGACCCATTTAACATCGTTGACCCTTTATCGAGCCCTGTTGGTACAATTTTGACCCGCGGGGATGGGTGGTAGGGTTCCCAAGATAGTCAGGCGAGTTTTATGTTGACTTATGTGAAATAGAGCCTTAAAGTGAAAAGTATTTGACCAATATTGACATTTAGGTTGTCACGACCCAGCTAGGGGCCGCGACGGGTACCCGGAGCAATTACCGAGCACCGCTTACTCTACTGCTTGTCTTGCTCATTTGATACTCTTTTATCAATTTTACATACCAATTGTAGGAAAATCATATTTAATTAAAACATAAATACTTTATATACATTTGCCTCTTGGCCATCAAAATAATATACATACATATGAAAACATCTTGTGAGACCATCTAACCCACACTGCGTATCTACGAGCCTCTATTAACATAATGAATACATAGACGGAACAAGACTCCGTCATGCCCAAATATGCATATATGAATGTACATCAAAAGAATAGCCATAAGCACCTCCGAACAATGGAGTGCTATCTATCAGCTGACATCTACTGAGGACCTGGGCTAAGCTCTCCTCCCTGTCTACCTGTGGGCATGAACACAGCGTCCGAAGAAAGGACGTCAGTACGAATATTGTACCGAGTATGAGAGGCATAAATAATGAAATGAGACATCAATAATATGGGAATAACATCAACTTGAGACATCTGGATCTGACTAATAATCATAAATGAAGTAATGCATGCTGTCTTACTCATACTCATCATCATAACATGTATGCATCATATGCAAGCTGCCCGTCCATGTCGGAACGGTGTGATAATCAATAATATTAGCCCGCGTCCAGGCCTCCCGCGTCCGGGGTACCATCTCATGCCGCCTACTAGTGGTGTCTGCCCACGCCCGTAGGTCGTGGTGTATCCGTATCGCTGCCCGCCGAAGCGGTGTCTGCCCGGCCAACTAGGCCCGGTGTGAAATGCTCATGACATACTCAATGTAAATACTCATAGTGATATGCTTATCATAAAATACTTATCTTATCGTAATGCGTATATAAGACTCATGATCAACTTTACTCTATCGGGGTGACGTAAGGTCGTGATCCCCCGATTACATTATGGAACCATCATGGACATTCTGCCTCACCTTGAAAGGACTAGTACATAAGGTGAGTGTAGGCAAGGAATAACATCATCATCATTCTAGTGTCATCATATCGTATAATTCACCTCATATAGACATTCATAGGTATAAGCTTTTAACTTCTTAGAATGTAAGAACTCATGAAAGGAATAGGGATTCAAACTAAAAGATTCATGCCATTAGAAAGAAGGACTAGCCTCACATACCTTGGTCGTTTAGCTAAGATATCGCTCACTTGTTCTCCGTCGATATCACGTCGTTACCTTCATAAGAGAATTCGGATCAACATTAGTAAACTAACTATAAGAACGCATCGCTAATTCTAGGAGAAGTTGGGCAACACTTCTTTCGCTCATACCACTTTTCTCATGTTTTATATTAACTCCCAACATTTATAATATTACTTACAATATCACAATCGACAATCGTCATTTACGTACATTTGGCAAAATCCACCATTTTCCTCCAATTTTCCCTTATTTCTACTTCTAGCTCATCCTTGCGTTTTCATGCATTTAATGCTTGTTTCATAACATAAACATCATTTATAACGTATTTGTACTCACAACACTTCAACATTCGTAATTCAATTCCACTATCATTCATTTATGTCACTATTCACTCAATAATGACCCATTCCTATGTTCTTCTACATTTCAAGTGTCTAAGCTTTCCAATACTTCAAACAATCATGGAATAATCATGAAACTTACCTTGGATGATGGTTGAACAATCCTTAAGTTGAAATACTTCAATTAACCAAAACCCTAGTTCCACCCTTTGTGGGATTTCTTGACTTAGATGATCTTTTGTTGTGTTCTTACACTTGATTTCATGAATTTGGTGTTGTTGGTCTTGATGTTCTTTTGATTCTTTGGGATTTCTATAGATGAAGTATGTGGAGAGGTCTAGAAGTTTCTTGAGTTGTGTGGAAGAAAATGACGTGAATTGAGGCTTAAGTTCCCTTTTAATAATTCCAAATCTGGTCTTTAATGAAAATTTGTCGGGATGAACAGTGGTCGTAAATTGCAGTTTACGAACCGTACTGTGGTTTACGGTCCGTCCTCCATGGTCGTTTTTAATCATCCTAGAAACAGAAAGTTTGACTGAGGATTATGGCAATTTACGACTGAAGTTTACGATCCGTAAACCAGTTTACGGGCCGTCCTCCAAGGCGTTTTTAACCATTTTCACAATTTACAGAAAGTTGAGATTTTTGACAAGCTGGAGGACGATTTCACTATACGGTCCGTAAATCACTTTACGGGCCGTATAGTGCCATATACGACCACTGGACTGAAAATTTTTCCGCGACTTTCTTATTTCCAAAAATTCATAATTAGCCATTCCCGACTTAACAAAACATCATACACTCAATCTCTTCATCATTCCACTCATCATACAAGTGCGGAGAAATTTTCGAGGTGTAACATTCTTCCCCCCTTTTGGAACATTCGTCCTCGAATGTTCGACACTCGGGGATCCTGGAAAATTTTTGCCAGAGTTTCCTTTGTAATTTGGACACTTCTTTTCCATTACAACAACCCACAATATCTTCGCCTCTCAGGGCTATGTCACAATATCAATACATTTATGGCCACACACGACCAAAACATAAAATTAAAACATACATACCTTACATCATCGATGTCTCATCTTGAATCTCTTCTGGGGATTGGAACAAATGGGGGTATATGGATTTCATCTTCTCCTCCGCTTCCCAAGTCATTTCTTCCCGATTATTGTTCCGCCATAGAACTTTGACTGAAGCAACCTCTTTATTCCGAAGCCTTCGTACTTGTCTATCTAAAATCGCAACAGGAACTTCTTCGTATGTCAACTTCTCTGTCACTTGCACATCATCAACCAGAACTATTCTTGGTGGGTCTCCAATACACTTGCGGAGCATCGAAGCATGGAATACTGGATGCACGAATTCGAGCTCTGAAGGCAAGTCCAATTCGTAGGCTACTCGACCCACCTTGCGGATAATTTTATAAGGTCCGACGTATCGTGGACTCAATTTCCCCTTTTTACCAAATCTCATCACTCCCCTCATCGGCGATACCTTCAGGAACACCCAATTGCCCACTTGAAATTCCAAGTCTCGTCGGCGATTATCTGCATAAGACTTTTGGCGACTTTGAGCTGTTAACAGTCGGTCTCGAATCACTTTAACCTTTTCAACTGCTTGTTGGATCAAGTCGGGGCCTATCAATTGTACTTCTCCGGTTTAAAACCATCCAATTGGAGATCTGCATTTTCTTCCATATAAGGCCTCGTATGGAGCCATTTGAATACTGGAATGATAGATGTTATTATAGGCAAATTCAATAAGAGGCAAATTCTCATCCCAACTACCACCAAAGTCCAGCACACACGCTCGTAGCATATCTTCCAAGGTCTGAATAGTACGCTCGGCTTGTCCGTCGGTCTGCGGATGGAACGCCGTGCTGAGCTTAACTTGAGTACCTAGACCTTCTTGGAAGGACTTCCAGAACTTGGCTGTGAACTGTGCCCCTCTGTCTGTGATAATGGCCAAAGGAATACCATGAAGTCGTACAATCTCCTTGAGATACAATTTAGCATAATCTTCCGCTGAATATGTGGTTCTAACGGGGAGAAAATGAGCTGCTTTCGTGAGTCTATCCACGATCACCCATATAGAATCATACTTCCCTTGCGTACGGGGTAATCCTACCACAAAATACATGTTAATTTCTTCCCATTTCCACGTAGGAATTTCCATTGCTTGCAATAAGCCTCCTGGTTTTTTATTCTCGGCCTTCACTTGCTGGCAATTTGGGCACTGTGCTACAAATTCTGCTATGTCTCGTTTGATGCCAACCCACCAATATATCAATTTGAGATCGTGGTACATCTTGGTTGCACCTGGATGAACGGAATACTGGGAATAATGTGCTTCCTCTAAAATCCGTTGGCGTAAGTTTGCTACATTCGGTACACATAGCCGGCCTCGATATCTAAGAACCCCTTCTATGGAAACTTCAAATAGAGATTTTTCCTTTTCCTGAGATAGATCTCGATAGTGGCTTAACTGAGGATCTTCATATTGTCGTTCCTTCACTTCTAGATTCAATGATGAAACTGTGGGGTCATTGATGCTAATACCTGCATCTCCTGAATCAATTGGCCGTACGCCGAGACTTGCTAACCGATGGACCTCACGAACCATTTCTCGCTTTTCCGAAGGAACTCCACATAAACTACCCATCGATCGGCGGCTAAGTGCATCTGCCACTACATTCGCCTTCCCTGGATGATATAGAATATTCACATCGTAATCCTTCAGTAATTCTAACCATCGCCTTTGCCGTAGGTTCAACTCCTTCTGTTTGAAAATATATTGAAGGCTTTTGTGATCCGTATAGATGTCCACGTGCACACCATATAAGTAGTGTCTCCATATTTTCAATGCATGAATGACCGCAGCTAGCTCAAGATCATAAGTGGGATAATTCTGTTCATGTTTTCGCAACTGTCTCGAAGCATATGCAATAACTTTCCCATTCTGCATCAATACACATCCTAATCCCACACCGAAGGCGTCACAATATACTACATAACCATCTGATCCTTCTGGGAGTGTTAGCACTGGCGCTGAGGTCAACCTGTTTTTCAACTCTTGGAAGCTACGCTCACAAGCATCACTCCACTGGAATTTAGCCGACTTCTGGGTTAACTTTGTCAATGGGGCTGAAATAGATGAGAAGCCCTCTACGAATCTTCGATAATAACCTGCCAAACCTAGAAAACTATGAACTTCTGTAGGCGTCGTAGGTCTTGGCCAAGTCTTCCCAGCTTCTATTTTCTGAGTGTCGACTCGGATACCATCATCTGAAATAACATGACTTAGAAATGCCACTGAGTTTAGCCAAAACTCACACTTTGAAAACTTTGCATACAATTCCTGATCTCGAAGAACGCCAAGAACAATCCTTAAATGATCTACATGTTCTGATTCTGTGTGAAAATATACCAGGATATCGTCGATGAACACTATCACAAAGAGATCCAAGAACGGCCTAAACACATTATTCATTAAATTCATGAACACTGCCGGGGCATTTGTTAACCCAAATGACATTAATCGAAACTCGTAGTGACCATATCTTGTCCTGAAGGCAGTCTTGGGAATATCTGCTTCCTTAATTCTCACCTGATGATAACCCGATCTCAGATCTATCTTGGAGAACCATTTAGCGCCCTGTAATTGATCAAACAAATTGTCGATTCTGGGAAGAGGGTATTTATTCTTTATTGTCACCTTGTTCAACTGCCTGTAATCAATACACATTCGTAACGAACCATCTTTCTTCCTTACGAACAAGACCGGTGCTCCCCATGGCGAGGAACTGGGCCTGATGAAACCCTTCCCGAGCAAATCCTTCAATTGTGCCTTTAGCTCCTTCAACTCTGCTGGAGCCATTCGATAAGGAGGAATAGAGATAGGCTCGGTGTTTGGTAATACATCAATAGCAAAGTCGATTTCCCTTTCTGGAGGAAGACCTGGAAGTTCATCTGGGAATACGTCTAGAAATTCGTTCACCACCGGAACAGATTGGAAAGTTGGCACTTCCGCTTCCGTGTCATGAACCCGAACTAGATGACAAATATAACCTTTGGCTATCATCTTTCTCGCCTTAAGGTAGGAAATAAACCTACCCTTTGGGGAAACTGTATTACCCTTCCACTCAAGTATGGGCTCTCCCGGAAATTGGAATCGAACTACCTTTGTCCGGCAACAAACATTAGCATAGCACGATGCCAACCAGTCCATACCCATAATTACGTCAAAATCTATCATCTCAAGTTCAATCAAATCAGCCCTTGTCTGACGATCACGTATAATGACTACACAGTCCTTATATACTTTTCTCGCTATTACGGGATCACCAACCGGAGTGAATACCTCGAAAGGTTTAATCGGCTCGGGTCTCACCCCAACACAATCAGCGATATACGGAGTAATATATGAGAAGGTAGAACCCGGATCAATCAGAGCATATACGTCACGGGAAAATATAGTCAAGGTACCTGTGACAACATCTGGGGAAGACTCAAGATCTTGTCGCCCAGATAAGGCTTATACACGGGGCTGAACAACACCTGAAGTGGATGCTCCCCCTCTACCTCTGCCTCTGCCTGCTGTAGTCTGAGGAGTCTGTGCTGTCGAGCGCACTGAAGAAGACCCCGCTGCTGAACCTGTGGGCCGAGTCCCCGCTCTATCTCTCGCTGAAGGGCAATCTCTCATCATATGACCAACCTGCCCGCAAGCATAACAAGCATCCGAACCCTGACGACACTGTCCGGAATGTAATTTGCCACACTGGCTACACCGCGGTACTAGAGGTCTCATCTGGCTAAAGTCTCCCCTAGACTGTGAATCTGAGGCCCTCGAACTCTGCCCCTGGCCTGACTGAAAAGAACGGTCAAATCTCCTATCCGAGAATCTGGGAGGTGCACAGGTCACTGACTGACCTGAGTGCCTGGAATGCGTCTGTCTCGGTCCCCCTCGGTACTCACTGCTCTCCCCCCATAGATCTAGCCCTCTTACCTTGTCTTCTGTCACCCTTACGATCACTTCTCTGTTGTCGTTGTCGTTCCTCGAGGTTCTGAGCATGGGCCTGTATCCGGGAAATATCCATCCCGTCTTGCAAGTAGGCTGTAAGACAATCTCTGAACAAGTGTGGTCCTAAACCACTCACAAATCTATGGACTCGGTCTCCCATGCCAGTCACCATAGTCGGAGCATACCGGGCCAATGAGTTGAATTGCATACTATACTCTCGGGCACTCATGCTTCCCTGTTTCAAATTCAAGAACCTGTCCGCTCTAGCTCTGCGGACTTCAGGTGGCAAGTAGTGACGAATAAAGGCATCCACAAATTCTTGCCAAACGGGAGGTGATGCGTTCTCCCCTCTTGTTATCACCCAATTCTTATACCATAGTACCGCCATATCGCGAAGTCTATATGAGGCCAACTCCACGGATTCAGTCTCAGAAGCATGCATAAATTTCAGCGTCCGCGACATCTCATCGATAAAACCTTGTGGGTCCTCATCCGGCTTCGACCCGAAAAATTCTGGAGGGTTTAGAGTAAGGAAATCACGGGCTCTTGTACTAGCCGAATGATCACTGGGGACCGCATTCTATCATTGTGCCTGAGCGGCAACCAACTGTGTCAATAAATGTATAGCCTCGGACACTTGTTGACCCGAAGCACCCGGTGGAGGAATCGGAGCTGAGGCTCCTCCCTGCTCTTCTACATTGGGCGCGGCCTCACTTTGCAATTCACTTTCCTCTACATTTGCCAGAGGCTCTCTTTCCGACTGCCTCTTTGTCGTAGCTTTGCCTTTCTGGGCAGCTGTAGCTTTTCCTTTCGGCGGCATTTTTCTGAAACCATAACGCACTTTTAGGAAGAACATAATCCTAGGCATGGCTCTATCGCACGATTTCATGAGAAGAAAAATGGTCATTTTCCTAAATGCCCTATAGCCTCTTGTTTATTAGCGTGGCGCGCAACACACCATAAACAAGACTCTACTAGACACGGCTCGTAGACACTTCCTAGGATGAACTGCTCTGATACCACTTCTGTCACGACCCAGCTAGGGGCCGCGACGGGTACCCGGAGCAATTACCGAGCACCGCTTACTCTACTGCTTGTCTTGCTCATTTGATACTCTTTTATCAATTTTACATACCAATTGTAGGAAAATCATATTTAATTAAAACATAAATACTTTATATACATTTGCCTCTTGGCCATCAAAATAATATACATACATATGAAAACATCTTGTGAGACCATCTAACCCACACTGCGTATCTACGAGCCTCTATTAACATAATGAATACATAGACGGAACAAGACTCCGTCATGCCCAAATATGCATATATGAATGTACATCAAAAGAATAGCCATAAGCACCTCCGAACAATGGAGTGCTATCTATCAGCTGACATCTACTGAGGACCTGGGCTAAGCTCTCCTCCCTGTCTACCTGTGGGCATGAACACAGCGTCCGAAGAAAGGACGTCAGTACGAATATTGTACCGAGTATGAGAGGCATAAATAATGAAATGAGACATCAATAATATGGGAATAACATCAACTTGAGACATCTGGATCTGACTAATAATCATAAATGAAGTAATGCATGCTGTCTTACTCATACTCATCATCATAACATGTATGCATCATATGCAAGCTGCCCGTCCATGTCGGAACAGTGTGATAATCAATAATATTAGCCCGCGTCCAGGCCTCCCGCGTCCGGGGTACCATCTCATGCCGCCCACTAGTGGTGTGTGCCTACGCCCGTAGGTCGTGGTGTATCCGTATCGCTGCCCGCCGAAGCGGTGTCTGGCCGGCCAACTAGGCCCGGTGTGAAATGCTCATGACATGCTCAATGTAAATACTCATAGTGATATGCTTATCATAAAATACTTATCTTATCATAATGCGTATATAAGACTCATGATCAACTTTACTCTATCGGGGTGACGTAAGGTCGTGATCCCCCGATTACATTATGGAACCATCATGGACATTCTGCCTCACCTTGAAAGGACTAGTACATAAGGTGAGTGTAGGCAAGGAATAGCATCATCATCATTCTAGTGTCATCATATCGTATAATTCACCTCATATAGACATTCATAGGTATAAGCTTTTAACTTCTTAGAATGTAAGAACTCATGAAAGGAATAGGGATTCAAACTAAAAGATTCATGCCATTAGAAAGAAGGACTAGCCTCACATACCTTGGTCGTTTAGCTAAGATATCGCTCACTTGTTCTCCGTCGATGTCACGTCGTTACCTTCATAAGAGAATTCGGATCAACATTAGTAAACTAACTATAAGAACGCGTCTCTAATTCTAGGAGAAGTTGGGCAACGCTTCCTTCGCTCATACCACTTTTCTCATGTTATATATTAACTCCCAACATTTATAATATTACTTACAATAGCACAATCGACAATCGTCATTTACGTACATTTGGCAAAATCCACCATTTTCCTCCAATTTTCCCTTATTTCTACTTCTAGCTCATCCTTGCGTTTTCATGCATTTAATGCTTGTTTCATAACATAAACATCATTTATAACGTATTTGTACTCACAACACTTCAACATTCGTAATTCAATTCCAAAAATTCATAATTAGCCATTCCCGACTTAACAAAACATCATACACTCAATCTCTTCATCATTCCACTCATCATACAAGTGCGGAGAAATTTCCGAGGTGTAACATAGGTAAACAGATCTTGTTTTGGAAATTTGTCGATTCCGAGAGGTCCGGATGGTCGATTATGACTTAGTGGGGTGGACGGTTCAGTTCCCGAGGCATTCGGTTGCATTTTAGGTACTTGGTTGGAAACTTGATTCTATCTGTTTGGGGGTTTACTTGGTGAATTAGATTTCCGTTGGAAATTTCGAGGCCATAGGTGAGTTCGTAGCGTGTTTTTATGTGTATGTGCATATCTGGTTCGTGTCCAGGAGGCCTCGGATTGATGTCGGGATTTTGGGATGGACTTGTAAAAAACTAGAAAATCTGGTTGCTGGTGTTCTCGCCATGGCGAGGGCAGTATGGCCATAGCAGGGCCGCCTTAGGGAGGTTTGCCCGCTATGGCGAGGGTCCGTGTTTAAGTGGAGTTCCGTGATGGTGGATGGCTTGGCCGCCAGGGAGGGACCGCCATGGCGATCCTTATGATCGCCGTGGCAAATCGATGGGATAAGTTCCTTATTTTAATACCTTAAGTCCGAATCATTAGTCCAAAACACCTAAAAAATCTTATTCTAAGATCTAGTAGAGGCGATTCTTGAAGCATTTTGGAGAAATCATCTGTTGGGGTAAGTTCTAACCTATAATCTTGCTAATTTACCTTCCTCTTTAAGATTCCATGGGAGATTATGGCCTTAGCATGATGAGTTATGAGACCTAGGGTATTAATCATGAAACCCTTTATATAAATTGGTTATTATTGCTTAAATTACTATCTATATCATCTAGAATTGTAGATTAACACATTCTAGGATTGAATCGCTCCTAATTTCAAGAAGGAATTCATGAAACTTAGGGCTTTGCCCAAATTGGGGGTTTTGGTTAATATTAAGAAATTGAAAGGTCTAATGTGATTAGAAACCTATGTAATTAAGGATTATGGCTTTTGGGACGATGGTAGGATAATTTTGACCCTTAATTTCTGGTTTAACCTGTATGATTAGTTAAGGGTATTTTGGGTAATTCCCTCGAATTGATTCTTCTTCCGATTAGTTTGTTTATTGTAGTAATTTGCTTACTTAGCATTACTAATTGTTATACAACGAGCTATTCGAGGCACTTTGAAAAGGCAAGACTTAGATTTGGCGGTTCGTGGCACCATTTCAGCATTGAGGTAGGTTACGGCTTACCTTTCGGTTAGACTCCAATTAGTGAAGCATATGTAGGAGTTAGATATTGACGGGGAAAGCATGCTAGGCCTTCGAGTATGGAGTTGAGGTGGAATTCTATTAGTTTGGTTGTTGTTGATTGTGGCTTGTTGCCCTGTTAGTCTGATTAAGCTTGTTGTCTTATTTGTTGTGTTGTGATACGTGTTTGCATTTATTTCTCTCTTGTTGTGTCATTTATCATTGGGGGAAAGGAAGGATACTGAGAGTAAGCCTGAATCGTGATGTATACTTATGATAATACACAGTTGAAATCTTGATTATGATTTATTGTTGATGATGGTATCATGCATGACGTACATTCTCATTTCACATGAATTTTGGGTATTGAATTATGATCTGATACCGAGGATGATAAATGAGAAAATGGAATATATTGGTGACACAAGACCTAGTAATGAGGTGTATTTATCCTATTTCGAAGTGAAGGGTTGTTATAGACCCTCTATGCTGATTGAACTGGTTTGTTGATTCATTCCATGGGTGAGTTGCTTTATCTAAGTCTTGATATGACATGTGGCGTTGTGACTTCTTGTAGCTTCATTGTGTTATGTCCCGTGTTTTCATATGATTGGAAATCCAGAAGTAATTAAGATTTGTGCCTTATGAGGAAACATTTTGATTTTAGCAAATATGACTATGTTGGTTATGGAATC
The DNA here is from genome assembly GCF_019175385.1 of Lycium barbarum. NCBI lineage: Eukaryota > Viridiplantae > Streptophyta > Magnoliopsida > Solanales > Solanaceae > Lycium > Lycium barbarum. The sequence continues at coordinate 57,660,245 of NC_083340.1, forward strand.
ATTAATGTTAAGACATCGGGGAAGGCCGAGGGTAAATTTGGAATTTCGGAAATTAGTTTCGGGAATTACAAAACGGGACTTTTAATGAATTGGGCCAAGAAAATTGAATACAAAATTGAGGCCCAAAGTATTGAGGGTGGCCGGCCATAGCCATGGCCCAAACCCATTCTTTTAATGTCATGTGCTAGGCACATGACCCTTGACTAGATATATATCATCTTAGCCTTAGCATTATCTAGAACAAAACAAAAAAAAAAAATTCAAGAACACCACAAAAATAGGCATTCGGCCGAGAATAGAGAAAGAGAAAAGAAAAATTGTGCTAGCTTGAGAAAGAGAAAAGAAAAATTGTAAAGTACTCAAGACCCTCTTCAACGGGGTATAATTAGTTTGGCACAAGAACCACGTTTGCGACAAGTCGGGTTTTCAAGAAAAGGTGAGAATTCTTACACTTTTGTGTTATAGAATTGATATGAATGTGTTAAGGATTGAGAATAGACGAGAATCCCGTAACTTTGATGTATGTAGAAAGCCGTGGGTGTGTGTGTGTTTGGTGTTGGAGCCGTGGCACTTATGAAGTGCAAAGTAATGTGAATTGATCTTGTTTAGCTTGTTTAATGTGTTGTTGTGACCTTTATGTCGTAAATGAACGTTTAAAGAATTGAATTGGCGTTGGAAAAGGATTTCGGATCATTACGGGAAAGTGTATACCTTTTGTATATTTGCGTATATCATTGTATATCTTTGATGCCAAAGACTTTAAATATGACTTATGGTTGATGTTAATAAATTCGGAATGAAACGACGCAAATTAGAACGATCGTTGTAAGTTTTGATGTTTGAAAGAATTATGGAAAGTAATGAATTTTGGGCAATTTCGTATATGGCTTAGAATATATTTGGAATGTGATTGAATAATCTTGAATGAGTGAATGAATACAATAATATGGATGTAGATTTGGAATTTTGAAGTTTGAATGAAAGATTGTCAACTTGTGTAGTAAGGAGAATTTTGAAGTTAGAATGGTTTGAATATGGTTTATATTGTTTGATGATGTTTGGGTTGTTGTTGTTGATGTATTTTGAGCCAAGCTAAGTCTCGGGGGTGTTAGATTTATAGGGGAAGTGTTGCCGAGATTTCGGTAGACAAAAATGAAGTTAATGGCATTTTTAAGCCTAAGAATCTCAAATTGGTAACTTTGACCATTTGCAGATTTCGGACGAAACGGGACTTGATTTTTGGGAGAGCATAAGACGTCTGTAAGGTATGTAAAGCTTCCCACTTCTTCATTTGGCATGTCTTAGTATGTTAGGTGAATGTTGGAACCTCCGGAGCATTTCTGCTCCTCGAAACCCGATCCACAGAAAAGTTAATATTCATTCAATTCAATTGAAGCCTAAGGGCTCTATTTTGGTTAGAATGCAACCAAATGTCCGAAACCTATCGAAATGTGGTCGGGTAACTTGGAAATGATTATGTATGACCTTTTGGCCCCTAAACGTCCGTAAATTATGTTCGCCACCTCAATTCGACTCGAGGTGGGCCCGCTAACCCCGAGACGCCCTATTTGTCCTATTGGGCTGTCCTTTTGAATAAAGCTTGATATGATACTTTCGGTTTTGGAACTTCCTCCTACGATATATGTATTGAATATTATGATATGCTAAGTTACGTTTTGAGCCATACGTACCATTTTGGAAACATTTTGTGAAATAAAACATTGTATCGACTAAGTATTCGGTTATTTTGTACTATGAAATGACTTATGAAATCATTAAGTTTTGAAAGGCTATTTTGAAATATAATTTGCATTTGTTTGCTCACGACTCCGCTCGTGCCTCATTATGACTTCGTTCACCGGTTCCCGGGCCGGTTATGATTCGTGCGCCTTATGATATTCGGCCGTTTGATGTGTTGCGGTTCCCGAGGCTTCGCCATAGGGCCGGGTTCCGTTTGGAGTTATGCTGTGATATGGCTCGTGATGCGATACGCTCACCTATGTTTGTGTTTGTGTTCGGGGATGTACGGAGATTTGAAACCTTCTGGTGTTATGTTGTGTGTGGCGCCAGCGTCGGAGTGGCGACCACGTTCTTAAGCGTTTGCATGATTTCGTTTGCATTATGTATATGTATATGATTTTGATACGGATTTTGACATACTGATTTGTACCCCACTTTGTCATCTGATTTGCTTTCGGTTTTGGCCCATATTTCTGTACTCCGTGCTTTACATACTCAGTACATATTTCGTACTAACCCCCTTTCTTCGGGGGCTGCGTTTCATGCCCGCAGGTGCAGATATTGGTGATCCTCCACTATAGGCTTCACTCTTTGCTACTTCGGAGTACTCCTTCTTGACTCGGAGTCCACTTTTGGTACAGACTCCTTTTGCTATGTATATCTTCTGTACGTTTGACTATTTGGGTACGGCGGGGCCCTGTCTCGCCATATGTCTTTGTTTTGAGTTCGTAGAGGCCTGTAGTCATATATGTGGGGCGAGGATCCTATATATGTTTGTTTGATTTTGTTTTCTGGTCTTAAAGCCGTCCGTTTGTTTTGATGGCCCTAAATGGCCCTTATGCTTATATTTGCACTTTGACCAGCGATGTCTATTCCGTCGCTCAGTTTGGATCCGATATGACATTTTGATTTGTGCGACCGCTTAAGACATATTTTGATATAGATTATGTTTGACATGATTTTGTAAAATTCTGAAAATCAATTTGGATTTGGTAATAAATATGTGATTTGGTCTGGGTACCCAGGTAGGGTGCCAGTCGCGGCCCACGGGGCTGGGTCGTGACAAAAGTGGTATTAGAGCAGTTTGTTCTCGGAATGTCTACAGGCCGTGTCTCGTAGAGTCTCGTTTATCGATGTGTTGTGCACCGCATCTATAAACAGGAAGCTACAGGGCATTTAGGATGTTACTTTCTTTGGAATCTTAGATCGTGCGATAGAGCTGTGCTGTTAGGGTGATTTTGATCTGACTCGCTATTGTGTTTGCAGTGATGCCTCCGAAGAAGGCAACGGCGGCCCAGAAGGGCAAAGCGAGGATGGGAGAGACTAGTCAGGCACAGCGCGCTACCCGGGCTCGTGTTTATGATTTGCCCGAGGTTGTGCCTCATTCTGAGAGGTCTGCTACACCCCCACTAGTACAGCCTGGAGCAGGACCTTCAGCAGCTCCAGAGGTCCATGTACCCGCTCCTGAGACTCCAGCTCCTCAACCAGGGGCGGAGGATAGGACCCTGAGAGAGGCTGTACAGTTGTTGACTACACTGGTAGCAGGACAGGCTCGCAGACGCGGGCGGAGGGACGATGATGACGATGACAGGCGGGACAGTCTGAGAGTTCGGGAGTTTCTATTGTGTGGCCCTCCAGAGTTTTTCGGGTCTAAGCCCGATGAGGACCCCCATGACTTTATTCGGGGGATGCGACGCTCACTGGACTTGGTCAGGGCTTCAGAGACCGAGTCGGTCGAGCTGGCTTCGCACAGACTTCGAGATGTGGCTACCCACTGGTACGAGACTTGGGAGCTGTCTAGGGGAGAGGGTGCCCCTCCAGCCACTTGGGATCAGTTTGTGACAACATTCACCCGCCACTTTTTGCCCCCGGAGTTACGACGGGCGCGGGCTGATCGATTCTTACGTCTGCAGCAGAGGGGTCGGAGTGTTCGCGAGTATAATCTCGAGTTTGATTCTCTGGCCCGATATGCACCGGCCGTGGTAGCAGATATGTCCGATCGGATGCACAGATATGTTATGGGATTGGATCGGTATTTGGTTGATGGCTGTATGGCAGTGTCATTACAGACAGACATGGACATTGCCCGACTTCAGGCCTATGCGATGGGTATGGAGGACCGTCGCAGGTCTGATCCTTCTGGCAGAGATCGAGATTGGAGGCCGCCTAAGAGGGCTAGGTCCGCAGGTTATTCTGGAGATTCTCGAGGAGGACAGCCTCAGCAGCAGCAGTCAGATAGACAGTTTCCCCCGTCTGGCCGGAGTACTCAGTCAGGCAGCCGGAGATTTGACAGTGTGGGACTGTCGGGGGCCGGTCAGAGCTCCAGAGCTGTAGGTTCACAGGTATCCAGGGGTCCCAGCCAGGCCAGACCACCCAGGCCCCGTTGTCCTCATTGCGGGAAGTCTCATCGTGGGGAGTGTTATCGAGCTACTGGAGCTTGCTTTTCTTGTGGTGGTCAGGGCCACTTTATGAGAGATTGTCCGTTGGCGAGCGGTTCTGGTAGTGTGACTCAGCCGACAGGGTCAGCCGTCGGTTCTTCATCTGCTCCATCTGTTGCACGCCCTGGAGGGCGAGGTATGCCAGCACCGGCAGGACGCGGTCGAGGCCGCGGTGGCGTTTCAGGTTCTAGCGGTCCCTCGAACCGTATATATGCTTTGGCCAGCCGCCAGGATCAGGAGGCTTCGCCAAACGTCGTCACAGGTACATTACTGGTTTTCTCCAGATCTGTATATGCATTGATTGACCCTGGCTCTACTTTATCATATATTTCCCCGTTCGTTGCTAGTAAAATCGGGATAGTGTCTGAGCCTATAGAGCCGTTTGAGGTAGCTACGCCGGTTGGGGATTTTATTGTAGCAACACAGATCTATAGGGATTGTTCTGTGACCATCTATGATCGTAGCACTAAGGCTGATTTGATAGAGTTAGACATGTTTGAGTTTGATGTCATTATGGGTATGGACTGGTTGTCTTCCTGTTATGCTAATGTCGACTGCCAGAAAAAGGAAGTCCGTTTTCAGTTTCCAGGGGAACCAGTTATAGAGTGGTTTGGATCTACAGCATCGCCGAGGGGTAAGTTTATTTCATACCTCAAGGTTAAGAAGATGATCCAGAAGGGTTATATCTATCATTTGGTTCGTGTGCACGATACTGCAGCGGAGATACCTACCCTTCAGTCTGTTCCGGTCGTCCGTGAGTTCCCAGATATATTTCCTGACGAGCTTCCTGGCCTTCCGCCTGAGCGGGAGATTGATTTTACTATAGAGTTGATGTCGGATACGCAGCCTATATCTATTCCTCCGTACAGGATGGCACCGGCTGAGTTGAAAGAGTTGAAGGAGCAGCTGAAAGATTTGTTGGATAAGGGCTTTATCAGACCCAGCACATCACCCTGGGGAGCGCCGGTATTGTTTGTCAAAAAAAAAGGATGGGTCACTGCGGATGTGTATCGACTACCGGCAGCTAAATGAGGTGACTATAAAGAATAAATATCCCCTCCCCCGGATTGATGACTTGTTTGATCAGCTGCAGGGTGCTAAATATTTTTCGAAGATAGATCTGCGCTCAGGTTACCACCAGGTGCGAGTACGGGAGTCAGATATCCCGAAGACCGCTTTCAGGACCCGGTACGGGCATTATGAGTTCAGAGTTATGTCTTTCGGGCTGACTAATTCTCCAGCGGTATTTATGAACCTGATGAATCGGGTATTTCGGCCTTTTCTGGATATGTTTGTTATTGTGTTTATTGATGATATTTTGATTTACTCGCGATCAGCCGAGGAGCATTCAGATCATTTGAGGACGGTACTTGGCGTTCTCCGTCAGCAGGAGTTATATGCTAAATTCTCTAAATGTGAATTCTGGTTAACTTCTGTGGCATTCTTGGGCCATGTTGTCGGCGCAGATGGTATTCGGGTCGATACGCAGAAGATTGAGGCTGTGCAGAATTGGCCCAGGCCTACTACTCCGACAGAGGTGCACAGTTTTCTTGGATTGGCTGGGTATTATCGCAGGTTCGTGGAGGATTTTTCTTCTATTGCAGCACCACTGACGAGGCTTACTCAGAAAGCAGCCAAATTCCAGTGGACAGATGCCTGCGAGCGCAACTTTCAGATGCTGAAGGAAAGATTAGTTACAGCACCAGTTTTGGATCTTCCAGAGGGATCCGATGGGTATGTTGTCTATTGTGACGCCTCTGGTATTGGGATAGGTTGTGTATTGATGCAGCACGGTCGAGTCATAGCCTATGCTTCCCGGCAGCTCAGACCGCACGAGAAGAACTATCCCACTCATGATCGTGAGTTGGCCGCGGTGATTCATGCTTTGAAGATTTGGCGGCATTATTTATATGGGGTCTATGTTGATATCTATACGGACCATAAGAGTCTCCAGTATATTTTTAAGCAGAAGGAACTAAATTTGCGGCAGCGGAGATGGCTTGAGTTACTAAAGGACTACGACGTTGATATTCTGTACCATCCGGGGAAAGCCAATGTGGTAGCTGACGCGCTTAGCCGTAAGTCCGTGGGCAGTCTGGCTGATGTTCCATCTGATAAGAGAGATTTGGTTCGTGATTTTCATCAGCTGGCCAGCCTCGGAGTTCGTTTGGTGGATTCTGGAGATTCTGGGATTTCTGTTCGTCCAGTTGCTGAGTCATCTATTATTCAGGAGGTAAAGCAGCGCCAGTTTGAAGATTCTCTTTTGATTCAGTACAGAGATGTGGCCCTTAGTAAAGCAAAGGCTCAGTTTGAAATCTCGCCTGAAGGAGTATTATTATATGATGGCAGATTCTGTGTACCGGACGTTGCGGGCTTACGGCGGCAGATTATGGGCGAGGCACATAACGCACGGTATTCTGTTCATCCTGGTTCCACTAAGATGTATCGGGATCTCAGGTGTTTGTATTGGTGGGACGGCATGAAGAAAGATATTGCTGAGTTTGTTAGTCAGTGCCCGAACTGCCAGCAAGTTAAGGTCGAGCATCAGAAGCCTGGTGGACTGTTACAGGAGATGGAAATTCCAGCCTGGAAATGGGAGATGATTAATATGGACTTCATTATTGGGTTGCCGCGTACTCTACGCAGGTACGACTCTATTTGGGTTATTGTTGACAGGCTGACGAAATCATCCCATTTCCTTCCAGTCCGGACTACTTATTCGGCTGAGGACTATGCCAGATTATATATCAAAGAGATAGTCAGACTTCACGGGGTCCCTGTATCTATTATTACTGACCGAGGTGCCCAGTTTACAGCTAACTTCTGGAGGTCATTTCAGGAGGGCTTAGGGACTCAAGTGAGCCTCAGTACAACTTTTCATCCTCAGACCGACGGGCAGGCCGAGCGTACTATTCAGGCGCTCGAAGATATGTTGCGGGCCTGCGATATTGATTTCAGGGGCAGCTGGGATGATCATTTGCCGCTTATCGAGTTTGCCTACAATAACAGTTATCACTCCAGCATTCAGATGGCTCCGTACGAGGCCCTTTATGGCAGGAGATGCAGATCTCCTATTGGCTGGTTTGACGTTGGCGAGACTAAGCTGATTGGGCCAGATGTGATCCAGGAAGCTGTAGATAAGGTAAAGCTTATTCGGGAACGACTATTGGCTGCTCAGAGTCGACAGAAAGCTTATGCTGATAGACGACGTCGACCGTTAGAGTTCCAGATTGGTGACTGGGTATTCCTGAAGGTGTCGCCCATGAAGGGTGTTATGAGACTTGGCAGAAAGGGTAAGTTGAGCCTGCGGTACATTAGGCCATATCAGATTGTTCGGAGGGTAGGCGCAGTCGCCTACGAGCTAGACTTACCATCCGATTTGGAGGCTGTACACCCGGTATTTCATGTGTCTATGCTGCGGAAGTGCATTGGTGATCCTTCCAGGATATTCCCAGTGGATGACCTTCAGGTAACGGAGCAGTTGTCTTATGACGAGCAGCCTGTGTCTATTCTGGATCGTCAGGTAAGGAGATTGCGCACTAAGGAGGTGCCTTCTGTCAAAGTTCTGTGGCGCAATAATAACCGGGAAGAGATGACTTGGGAGGCGGAGGATGAGATGAAGAAGAGATTCCCCCATTTATTCCCTACGCCTCTTGTAAGCTAGACTTTTGCATTTGTTGTTTTAATGAACGGATGGACCATGTGTGCTATTTATAAAAATGGTTTTCCCGTTATGTTTGTGAGCCTTCATAAGATTTATTTAACATTCGGGGACGAATGTTCTTAAGGGGGGGAGAATGTTATGTCCCGTGTTTTCATATGATTGGAAATCGAGAAGTAATTAAGATTTGTGCCTTATGAGGAAACATTTTGATTTTAGCAAATATGACTATGTTGGTTATGGAATCATTAATGTTAAGACATCGGGGAAGGCCGAGGGTAAATTTGGAATTTCAGAAATTAGTTTCGGGAATTACAAAATGGGACTTTTAATGAATTGGGCCAAGAAAATTGAATACAAAATTGAGGCCCAAAGTATTGAGGGTGGCCAGCCATAGCCATGGCCCAAACCCATTCTTTTAATGTCATGTGCTAGGCACATGACGCTTGACTAGATATATATCATCTTAGCCTTAGCATTATCTAGAACAAAACAAAAAAAAAATTCAAGAACACCACAAAAATAGGCATTCGGCCGAGAATAGAGAAAGAGAAAAGAAAAATTGTGCTAGCTTGGGTTGTGATCTAAAAATCTTGATTTTTGCATAGTTGTAAAGTACTCAAGACCCTCTTCAACGGGGTATAATTAGTTTGGCACAAGAACCACGTTTGCGACAAGTCGGGTTTTCAAGAAAAGGTGAGAATTCTTACACTTTTGTGTTATAGAATTGATATGAATGTGTTAAGGATTGAGAATAGACGAGAATCCCGTAACTTTGATGTATGTAGAAAGCCGTGGGTGTGTGTGTGTTTGGTGTTGGAGCCGTGGCACTTATGAAGTGCAAAGTAATGTGAATTGATCTTGTTTAGCTTGTTTAATGTGTTGTTGTGACCTTTATGTCGTAAATGAATGTTTAAAGAATTGAATTGGCGTTGGAAAAGGATTTCGGATCATTACGGGAAAGTGTATACCTTTTGTATATTTGCGTATATCATTGTATATCTTTGATGCCAAAGACTTTAAATATGACTTATGGTTGATGTTAATAAATTCGGAATGAAACGACGCAAGTTAGAACATTCGTTGTAAGTTTTGATGTTTGAAAGAATTATGGAAAGTAATGAATTTTGGGAAATTTCGTATATGGCTTGCAATATATTTGGAATGTAATTGAATAATCTTGAATGAGTGAATGAATACAATAATATGGATGTAGATTTGGAATTTTGAAGTTTGAATGAAAGATTGTCAACTTGTGTAGTAAGGAGAATTTTGAAGTTAGAATGGTTTGAATATGGTTTATATTGTTTGATAATGTTTGGGTTGTTGTTGTTGATGTATTTTGAGCCGAGCTAAGTCTCGGGGGTGTTAGATTTATAGGGGAAGTGCTGCCGAAATTTCGGTAGACAAAAATGAAGTTAATGGCATTTTTAAGCCTAAGAATCTCAAATTGGTAACTTTGACCATTTGCAGATTTCGGACGAAACGGGACTTGATTTTTGGGAGAGCATAAGACGTCTGTAAGGTATGTAAAGCTTCCCACTTCTTCGTTTGGCATGTCTTAGTATGTTAGGTGAATATTGGAACCTCCGGAGCATTTCTGCTCCTCGAAACCCGATCCACAGAAAAGTTACTATTCATTCAATTCAATTGAAGCCTAAGGGCTCTATTTTGGTTAGAATGCAACCAAATGTCCGAAACCTATCGAAATGTGGTCGGGTAACTTGGAAATGATTATGTATGACCTTTTGGCCCCTAAACGTCCGTAAATTATGTTCGCCACCTCAATTCGACTCGAGGTGGGCCCGCTAACCCCGAGACGCCCTATTTGTCCTATTGGGCTGTCCTTTTGAATAAAGCTTGATATGATACTTTCGGTTTTGGAACTTCCTCCTACGAGATATGTATTGAATATTATGATATGCTAAGTTACGTTTTGAGCCATACGTACCATTTTGGAAACATTTTGTGAAATAAAACTTTGTATCGACTAAGTATTCGGTTATTTTGTACTATGAAATGACTTATGAAATCATTAAGTTTTGAAAGGCTATTTTGAAATATAATTTGCATTTGTTTGCTCACGACTCCGCTCGTGCCTCATTATGACTTCGTTCACCGGTTCCCGGGCCGGTTATGATTCGTGCGCCTTATGATAATTCTGGCGTTTGATGTGTTGCGGTTCCCGAGGCTTCGCCATATGGCCGGGTTCCGTTTGGAGTTATGCTGTGATATGGCTCGTGATGCGATACGCTCACCTATGTTTGTGTTTGTGTTCGGGGATGTACGGAGATTTGAAACCTTCTGGTGTTATGTTGTGTGTGGCGCCAGCGTCGGAGTGGCGACCACGTTCTTAAGCGTTTGCATGATTTCGTTTGCATTATGTATACGTATATGATTTTGATACGGATTTTGACATACTGATTTGTACCCCACTTTGTCATCTGATTTTCTTTCGGTTTTGGCCCATATTTCTGTACTCCGTGCTTTACATACTCAGTACATATTTCGTACTGACCCCCTTTCTTCGGGGGCTGCGTTTCATGCCCGCAGGTGCAGATATTGGTGATCCTCCACTATAGGCTTCACTCTTTGCTACTTCGGAGTACTCCTTCTTGACTCGGAGTCCACTTTTGGTACAGACTCCTTTTGCTATGTATATCTTCTGTACGCTTGACTATTTGGGTACGGCGGGGCCCTGTCTCGCCATATGTCTTTGTTTTGAGTTCGTAGAGGCCTGTAGTCATATATGTGGGGCGAGGGTCCTATATATGTTTGTTTGATTTTGTTTTCTGGTCTTAAAGCCGTCCGTTTGTTTTGATGGCCCTTATGCTTATATTTGCACTTTGACCGGCGATGTCTATTCCGCTGCTCAGTTTGGATCCGATATGACATTTTGATTTGTGCGACCGCTTAAGACATATTTTGATATAGATTATGTTTGACATGATTTTGTAAAATTCTGAAAATCAATTTGGATTTGGTAATAAATATGTGATTTGGTCTGGGTACCCAGGTAGGGTGCCAGTCGCGGCCCACGCGGCTGGGTCGTTATTTGAGTACATTGATTTACCACGTTTACACTCATTTCTGCATTCATACATTCATACATGATAGAAATGATTCAGAATTGAATGATGAAAGACTTATGGTATCTATGAAAGAAAATGACTTAAATGCTCGATGGGAAATGGTTCTGGGTGGTGTGATCAGATATGATATAATATGATAAACAACCTCGTGGGCAAAAATTCGAAGACTCGTTACTGTTGGGAAAAGATCCAGAATGAGTGGTACATGGACGCCATGATTCCTCCGCGGGTCATGACTATTGTGTGTATAATTCCTTTGGCATGTGTGTACAAGTTTGAGACATTTGGCCAGTGCATTACATTGCACATCATTACATTTCATCCTACATCATCATACGACTCCTTATTTCTGATTTTAGTATGGTTTGTTGTACTATTGTTGTGGTATAGATCTGATTAGGGTTTGAACGAGATTGTGGATTAGTGACTCTACCTAGGTTCAGGACTTGGATTTGATTATTGATTTGAGATTATTGAGACTTGATAGGCTTGTGGTTTAGAAGTTTCACTTAGGCTTATGACTTGGAAAGTGAGTTTCTGTATGACGTCTGCGTGGGTGGAAGTCCTTGATTATTATGACAATGTGATTCATGAGTATACTTGATAGATTATTTGCCTACTTGTTGATTTCTTTCTTCATATATGGGAACTAATTGTTGTTAGCCTATGGTATGTGCCAGTGCTTGTTGTTTGTACTGATGCTACTCTTGTTGTACTCTTCTTTTGAGTGCAGAGTTTGTTACTAGTTCCAGTTTCCATCCTCGAGAGTGATCCGAGTCTACTTGACAGAGATTCCACGGTGAGCTTTTGGGCTAGATCCGCAACTCGAAGACTCTTCCTTCGTACTTAATTGTCTACTTTGTATTCTTGAGGCAGTAATGATATTTTGAGATTTGTACTTCCTATTAGATTTGTATCTATGTAATAGTGGCTCTTGTACTAGTTCAGAGCAGATTTTGGGGTTACTATTACTTCCGCACTTATTATTTATATGATTTGAATCTGTTAGCTAAATCACTGTTTATTTCCGCATAATTCTTTTAAATGACTAAAACGATTTGGTAATGGTTCACCTACCTGGGGGAACAGTGTAGGTGCCATCACGATTCACGAATTGGGTCGTGACAGTGATATAGAACGGGACATGGAAAATATGATGACTCGTGCTTGGTGAACAAGATTGATGCTTTGACATATATACGTGAAGCTGATTTTCTTTAAAGAAAACAACTTCAAAGTTATGAATGGCCAATTCATAGAAACTTGCACTTTTAAACAAGTCATCATTATTTGAAAATCCTCATTAATCATTCACAAAAACTTATACTTTATTTTTATGTATAATCATTTACCCAACAGTTTATATTAATATTATTGCGTGAAGTCTTGTACTATGTGACCCGGCATACACGTGCAACACACATATGCCGAGAAACCAGTTAGTTTGATTAGTTAAAGAGTAGATCATATTCCAAAATTTTAGAAGCACCTCTGGCCTCCCTGCCCCCCACCAATCATGTTTTGTTATAATTTTTCTTTTTCCACCTACTTACATATATAACACTACTTATTTGAATTAGACTCAAAATATAATATAATTGCACACATGAAATAGTGCCCATGATTTCCGCACATAAAATTAATATTATTTCATGATGGAGAAAAGAAAGCAACACTATTTTGATTGAAGTGATCCTCCTAGTCCAATTATATTGGCAACAATTACAAAGACATGAGAAAGTTGTCAACAAATTTTGACATATTGTGTATTCTAAACATTGCATGTATGCACTTTGATTTCTTGCATAAAGATTATCCTCTTTATAGCATTTCTTCTTGGATTTTAGGGACTTGATTGTCATGCTCATGACTTTTAGGAATTGGCAAGTCATGCTCATCTATTACATACCAGTACTTCCGATCAAAGTACCAATCAGCAAATGCCTTTGGTAGACTCTGCATATATGAAAAAATTCATAATAAGTCACGATTTATAGAAGTTCTTCATCATTTTTTCTAATTTCTTATTCTGACACAATAAGCTAGTAACCAACATATATATATATATATATATATATATATATATATATATATATATATATATATATATATATATATATGAATTAAACAATCGAAAGTTTCCATAATTTAAGATACTATTAAATAAAAGATTCTACATAAGCCCAATAATGTGGTAAGTATAGTTAGAAGAATTAAAAAAGAGCGCATTAATTTCCTAATTAGACATAAATAAATGAATAATCTCTTACCAGGTTATTAATCATAGTGGCATTTTCAGGAGACCACCTTGTCAGTAGTGATGTATGATGATTTACTGAGTCAATGAAAACTCCTCTTAATTTAGGATTGTTTGGTTTAGGTAGAGTACTTAAGAATTCCGGCCTAAATGCTGAAATAGAAAATCCAAAAGCATTAGAAATGTAAGTCATAAAACAAGTACTCTTTCTTTTTTGGTAGTAATATGTAATTATATTGAATAATAAAAGAACTAAAGCTATTATTGTTTAGCTCAGATTTTTACAAATTACCTCTTAAGGCTTTTTTCTGACTTGCAGTTAATGTCCCGTTTTCAATTAAGTCGTGTAGATGATCTTCTACAGTAGTTAAAACCTGCAAAAATACATTTAGCAAATATACAGTAAATGGCAAAAAAAAAAAAAAAAAGAAGAGAAAATCTATATAGTTATTCAAAATACTAGATTACGATACTTCAGTGGAATGAGGGTGTTCTTGTAAAAAGTTCTTCCATTTATCAAGCCGTAATAGTTTTTTCACAAACGAGCCAAAAAAAAAAAAAAAGGCTATCCAAATATGTATAATTTTTACATAATCTAACTAAATTACTCGAAGCACCTTTTTGATCAATTTCACAACGTAAACAAAAGTGATAAGCATCTAATTACCTGATAAATATCAAATGTTGACATGGTAATGAAAAGTGGTGTCTTGATATACTGTTGAATATTTTCAGGGAAGAGGCACTGCAGTCATAAATTGGAGTTGTATATTTACTTGTAGTAGTTTAATGGAAAAAGATTCAAACAATAATAAATGAAGGAAGTAATAATAAATCAAGGAAGTAAGTAATTCCGTAATTATACCAATAATGGTTTCATTTTTGAAGTGCATGATTTGGGTAACGCTTTAGTAGATCCCTGCGAGTCATGATAGGATTAGATAGAACTAATCTTGTCTAATCAACACACACACATACACACACATATGAATTGGAAGAAAGAGGAATTGACTAACCGTCGACTCCTCTTTTAAGTAATATCATGGAACTTTTGACATGAAATGTTCTAATTACTCCCTCATTTTCATTAAAATAACGATATTCGTTTATTTTTAGTGGTTTGCAGAAAGAAAGATATCTTATCATATTTTGAAGCTTTCTAACTTTTGATTTTAAATGATTATACCGTTTTATTGTCATAGAAATATCATGACATGTATTATATCCCTAATTTTAAGAGTACATTTTGTATATGCCAAGGACCTTTATTTTCTTTCATTAATTCTGTGTATAGTCAAAAGAGCTATATAAAATGAAATAGAGGAAGTATATTTAGTAACTTATTTTAAACTAACATAAAAGTTAAAGAGAAGATGATAAGAAGGGAATTCGAATTTACATGTAAAGTAACAAGTGAGTTAAAGATATCTTCGAAGCCTTTTGCTTGCTTAGGGTTCTTCCTGTTAAAAAGAGATAGCTCAAGTTATATTGCAATTAAAAACTTATAGTATGATTTTGTAATAAATGATCATGCAATTTTAAAAATCTTACACATGGATAAAATAACCAGCATCAACTAAGCATTTTACTCTTTGAGTATTTGGCAATAAACTGCGAAAGCGATCACAATATAGCATAGCTGGATATCCTCCAGCTGAACTTCCAGCAAGAATGGCCTGCAATCAGTGAAGAATTTCAGCAAAAAACTTAGTTGATGTACTACTTATTTCATTATTTCAGCTATAATATAGAATTTACGTACGTTCTTGACATTCTTTAATCCTCTTGCCAACACATCCTCCATTACTGCTTCAAAAATCCTTGCTCCTCTAAAGTGGAGATTAGTAGCCTAAATAATGTAGAATATGATTAGCGTTCCATGTTTTCTGGTAAATATCTTGGATTTGACAAAACAAAATTAAAATTTGCGGAGTGCTATATTTCATTTTTAGCAGATATTCAACATATAATTAACAGTTTAAAATTGAAATTTGAAAATATAACTTGAAAAGCGAATCACAGGATCAACATATTCAACATTTCCTGTGAACGCTCCACCATCACAATATCGGACAAGCACTTTGTTCCAATTGTAGAATTCTGCAATTACATCAAGTAGCAACATAATATGTGTATGATTTAAAATAATAATTGTGCTTGGTTTCTTCAAATTTTCTATCATATTCACTTTAATTATTTATGGTTCAACAAACAATTTTTCTTTGAAAATTTAGAAGATCTTGAATAGCATAATTCAAGAAAACCTGGATTTGCAGTTTGATTCTTGCTATAAATCCCTTGAAATGTATATGGTCCCATAATATTTGTAGAACCCGTATTATTATCCTTGATACGCTCCAGACAGCCTTCGATGCTTGTGCACCATGCTCCCCCCTAAGAATAGTGTGAGAAATTTCATTTTTTTAAAAAAGAATAATTTGTAAAAAGAAGTAATTTAAAATAATACAAGGTAAAATGTTCACAAAGATGTTGCAAACATATTAAACATGACTCACTGAAAGTTGTACAAGCCAGTTTCCAACTCCTTCCCCAAATCCTGGTTCAAAATGGTACGCTGGAGGTGATCCATCCAAGCATACTGCCAATAAATAAGGACAAAAACACTCTTTCAATTTTCTACGACATGATCAATTTCTTAATTTAGATCTTGGTTTGTATATATAAATGAAGAAATCAACCTGCTCCTTTTGATACAGCATTTTTAACAATTATTTTTGGCACTTCGTAAAAATCTAAGTCTTGTGTACATTCAGTTTTGATGATGGCCAAAGAACAAACAAGTAAACAAGAGAGTTGAAGAGATCTTTTCGCCATCACCATCCTGTAAAAGATAAATTACATTAGGAATAAATGACAAATTATAATAGCATGACAAAGAATGTAACAGTATGTATGAAGAAAAAAAACTTTTCTTAACATATATACTTTGTAAATATGTTGCAAAAGAGGTATTGGACCTAACTAATCAAATTTGAAACGATCTATATATACTTTCAGTATGGAGGATCCACAATGATAGAATGTGGAGTACCAGAAAATTCGGCATTTGAAAAGCGCTAACCACTTATCTAATTTCTAAATTTTCATTTCTATACCAGGGACCTCAATATTTGTGCGGCCCACAAGTTATCTGTATAACAATGCGGTTATATGGAACTTTTAGATGACTCATAAGCGGTAGTGATTAACTTACTAGCTATTCAAGAATTACCATTAAAAAATTATGTTTGAAAAATTCATAATTTACCCTTTAAAATTTCTGAAAAGTTACTTTACACACTTAAAAGTATTTCATGTAACGCGCATTGAAAGCTGAAAAAACACAAAAAAACAAACTTTTCACAATTAAGACTAATTAAAAATTCACCTCACGATTCTGGATCTATATTTGGCACGCAGTCTTTCCAAATATTAGATGACAGAACTCACTTCATGAAAGAGATTTTTTTCTCTGATTGCTCTCTATGTGTAAAAGTAAAGGTGAAGAAAGTCATGGCCAAGCTATGAAGATTGCTCTTAGCATGATATAATGGAGCCGAAAAGACACCTAGAAAAAAAACCCAATAATTGACAATAATGATCCTTCACAAGGATCAAGCAAAATTTAAAAGATTCCTACATTATGAGGAAAAATACTAGAGACAAAAAGCAGGTGCCACTTGATTTGATGAAGGAGATAGAAACATCAGATTTTTCCACAATATTGTCAATGGAAGAAGAAAGAGATTGCAGGTTCAAAAGATATAAAATTCAGAGGGGACTTGGATTGAACAAGAGGAGGTGATGGCCAAGGAAGCAGTGCAGTTTTATCAAACACAGTTCACACAGAAAACAAAAGTTTCTGATTTCTCTTTGTTTCTAGCACATACCTGAAATGGTAACAGTTGAGGAGAACAATGACTTATGTAAAACTCCAACCGTAGAAGAAGTTAAGAGAGCGGTATTTGATCTAAATGGGGACAATGCTAGTGGAACATATACTTCCAAAGTATATCACTCACACAAACTTGGTCCCACTGCCTGTGAAGAATGTAGTTTAGATTTATTCAGACATGGGACTTATAAGCTTGATCAATTTTGATAACGAGGTGTTGTTAAGGGTTGTGCATGACAAGTTGGAAAAATTGTTACCTTCGCTGATCTCTCCTAATCAATCAGGCCTTGTGAAGGGTAGAAGTATTGAAACTGTTCTGCTGACTCAAGAGATAGCTATAGATATAAGAAAGATGGGCAAACCGGTTAATGTCATTATCAAAGTAGCTATGAAAAAAATATATGATAGAGTTTCATGACTTTATCTGACAAAGGCGTTGAAGAAGATGAGATTTGCTGAAGGTTTCCTAGACATGATTTGGATATTAATGACTAATAACTAGTATTCTGTACTTTTGGATGGTAAAGAACATGCATTCTTTCACTCTATCGGGAGGGGGTGGTGAAACAAGGAGATCCTTTATCTCCAGCTTTATACATTTCATCTGCAGAAGTTATGTTTAGAGCTTTGAATGCACTAATTTGATAATGGCGTGTTTACTGGTTTTGTCTTGCCTAAGTGGAATTCAAATTTGAATCATTTAGCTTATGCAGATGATATTATTATATTTGCATCTGCTAATGATACATTTTTGGACATGATCATGAAAACTTTGCAATAATATGAGATTCGGTCAGGTCAGAGGGTCAACAAAGCCAAAATTGCATTTTATATGCATAAAAATGTTCCTAACATACTGGCACAGCAGGTGGAACTACATACTGGTATGAGTAGGGTTGTCACGACCCAATTCGAGATCGTGCGGGCACCTACCTTTCCCATCTCGGTAGGAGAACCCTCTCATTTAATAACACATCAATTAAACAATAATTCATTTAAAGCATTAAATAATTAGAAATACAGCGGAACTCCATAATATATTCAATAAACTCAAGTATTTATATGATTACAGGCTCGATACAATTTCCCATGACCTGGTCTAGACTAGTACAAGAGCGACGACGATTTCAGATTTCCACTACGTTCTAAGACATCAACCTCCGTCCCGGAATGAAGTGGGAGGAGATCTTCCAGATAGGCACCGCACATTCCGTTTCATATCAACCCAACCACCTGAAACAATCTACACCCCAAAAAGGGTGTAGCAAGTGCAATATCAGTACAATCCACGCGTACTGAGTAAGTACCATAGGCCGACAATGGTTAGTAACACATATTGGTGAAAGAATTCACAAACAACCATGATAATCACTAAATCAAGTCATACGTTTATATACCGCACATCACAACATTAATACCTTCAAATCACAACTGCTCCCTAACAACTATAAGACAAATATCACCCATGCAAATTTCCAACACATAAATCCTCATATCGTTCATTTTAGTCTAGGAGTCAACTCATCGTTATAACGCCTTTTATCCTACTTCACTTAGAAACTGTCACGACCCGATCAGGGGCCATGACGGGTACCCGGGGCTAACCACCGAGCACCACTCATTCTATTACTCATCATACTCATTAACTTATACTCAGTCATTGGGGAAACCAGTTCATTTGGAAACATAAGTACTTTTATATACATAAGCCCTTCGGCTATCAAAATAATAATATAAATACAATAGTAACATCGCGACACCATACTACCCACACATACGTATCTACAAGCCTCTACTAGCATACTAGACATATGGACGGGACAGGACCCCGTCGTGCCCAAATCATATATATACACACAATAGTAAATCATTGGCACTTCCGGAATAATGGAGTGCTCTCAAAAGTCTGCTTATCGGCTTTTATAAATCTGGGTCGCCTCCCTATCTACATGTGGGCATGAACACAGCGTCCAAAGAAAACGGACGTCAGTACGAATATTATACTGAGTATATAAGGCATGAATGAAATGAACATAATAGAGAAGTCATGAGACATAAGATGAAGACATAACCTGCGTAACTTTTAAGGGTGGGTGTATTTCATCCATATATCGTATACAATCATAATACATGTATCATCATAGCGCACACCTCATCGTATCATATATATATATATATATCATTATAGCGAATACATCACCGTATCATATACATATCATCATCGTTAACCTGCGTCCGGGTAACCATCATATGCCGCCCACTAGTGGCGATCACGCCCGGCCCTCTAGGCTCGGTGTAAACATAGCAGCTCACCTTAGCGGTGACATGCCTGACCATTTAGGCACAGTGTAATCGTACGCAGCCTGCCTTCGCGGTGACATGCCCGGCCAACTAGGCACGGTGGAATCGTATTATCATATAATCAACATAAACTCATCATTACTACACATCTCATAGGCATATCAAAATCTTATCATAACTTAACATCATTATATATATATATATATATATCATAGTATCGTATCTGCTCATACGCATTAAACATTATCCGTATTCGGCCACGTAGTGGGTCGACAATATCACATACATGTCTCCCGTACCCGGCCATAACAAGGCTCGGTATATCTCATCATCATCATTGCCATCACATACATCTCATAAGCTTATCATAACTTTCCCTAAAGCATGCATTTGAATTTTAAGACAACCTATGAAAATCATATCATATTCGTAGCATGAACTTCGTAAAAATATCGCATGGTAGACTTTATAATCTCTAAACTAGGACTCATCATTACCGTCATCGTATCTATGGCATATCTCTTACCTTTATCTCATATGAAATCCTCTATGAACATAGACTCGTAATTTTGTTCGGAACGTTGGTCATAGAACATACATTAGAACTTACAGACAATCTATAACAATATCGGGGTGACATAAGGTCGAGAACCCCCTATGTCACCCCGATAACATTATGAAGTAATCATATACATCATATCTCACCTTGAAGGAACTAACATTTTAAGGTGAGTGTACACCATGGACAACATCAAGGGATCGTAACTAGGATCATTAACTTCATAGACATCATTTCTTGCTTTAAAATCTCTAGGCTTAAGCTTATCATCATTATTATCGTATTCGTGATATATTTCTCATCTTTATCTCATAAGAAACTCTTTATCAACTTTAACTCATAGTTCCCGGAATGTAAGAAAGTCATGGAGATGTATGGAAAATAATATCGTAGGAATCATATATAAGGATCATTAGTTTCGTAGGAATATCGCATCATGAGGTTGAGGACTTCTAAACTTAGATTCATCATCAGTATTGTCATGCTCGTAACGTATCTCTTTTCTTTATCTCGTATGAAGCTCTTTATACTCGTAGATTCATAATTCCCGGTATGTAGGAAAATCATAGAAAGATTAGGAGGATTCATACCATAAGAATCATGCCTTAGAAAGAAGGGACTAGCCTTACATACATCTTTCGTTTAACAATTTCCATCGCTTGATTGTTCTCCTTTAATGCTCACGTTTCTACCTTCAAGAGAATTCGCATTCATATTAGCTAATCGATTATATGAACGTGCTTATTAAAGCTAGAGAAAATTGGGCAGCATTTCCTTTGTTTATACAACCTTCCCCACATTGTATATCAACTCCCAAACATTTATAATAACATTCACAATATCATAACCAACAATCTTTATTCATCTACATTACCCTCATTTCACAATTCCACTTCAATTCATCCATAGTCATGGTCATAGTATACTAGTACGTTTTCTCACATATAATGCTTATCCCATGTCCTTAATATCATTTATAGCTTACTTATAATCACCACATCTCAATATTCATGATTCACTCCAAACTACTACTCAAAATGTCACTATTCACACATTCATGACCCATTTTCTATTTCCTTCTACAATCCAAGTGTTTCAACTTTTTAATACCTTAAATAACATGGAAATACCATAAAACTTACCTTTGATAGTGTAGAAATAAGCCTTGAGTTGAAATACTTCTCTTGCACCAAAACCCTAGTTCACTCCCATTGATATTCCTCGACTTGGATGAGCTTTAATGTGTTTCTTACACTTAATTTTGTGGGTTTGATGAAATGGATCTTTAGTTTCACTTGGATTCTTGTATATGAAGTGTTTGGAAGGTTCTAGAGAACTCTTGAGTCGTGGAGGAGAAATGGGAATGAAAATAATGAACTTGGGTCTCTTATTTAAAAACTTAAAATCTATCCCGACATAATTATACGGACACTTATACAGTTCGTATAAATTTATACGGTCCATATAAGTGACCGTGAAATCACCCCGTCAACTTCTCGCTTCTGTGTTCATTATACGGGCCGTATAATTTTATACGGTCCGTATAAGTGACCGTAAAATGACCTCTTCAACAACTTGCCTCTGTGACCATTATACGAGCCGTATAACTTTATATGGTCCGTACAAGTGACCGTATAATCTCACCAATGAGGGACTTCACTGTGACAATTCTGCGGACCATTATACGGACCGTATAACATTATACGGACCGTATAATCGACCGTATAACTCATCTTCTCTCCGATCTTGTTCTTGTCACTTGGTTTGATCTCAGCTCCTTACGGGGCCTTCTTGGTACTTGTTTAATCCCTCGTTAACAATCTAAGGGACATTATACCTCTTTTTCAAGACATCATTAAGTCCTCATTAATTCGATGCTCGTAATTTCTTGCCCGACACATAACATATACCTTGCTTTCCTTAGCAACTTTCGTCTCCTACCTCAAATGTCTTTGAAATCTCATTTAGAATCATCAAATATTATTTCTTACTCATCAAAACATCGTATTCGTCGTGCCCTTCGTCAGTCTATTCACTGCGCATGAATGGAAAGTTTTCCGAGGTGTAACATTCTTCCTCACTTGGGAACATTCGTCCTCGAATGTTAAGCTATCCGGGATTCTACGAAAATTTCGCCATATATTTTCCTTCAACTTTTTATATCCGATATATGTGTACATCGAATTATTCGTAATCTAATTGACATAAGTTAAGGACGAGATTATTTTTGGGATATGAAATAAGGACATTTAATCCTCGATTTTAATTAGTGCACGATTTGTTTATAAATTTCAATTAGTATAGAAATATTAATGGAGATTAGGGATTAATTAACTCTGATTAGATTATTAAGTGGAGATTAGTGATTAATTAAGATTAATTAAGTTAGCTAATTAGATAATTAAGTGGGCCCGACCGATTTAAAAAAAAAACAAAACAATAAATTGATGAGTCATTAGGGGGGGGGGGGGGGCACGTGTCCTATGGAAGGACATCATATACATAGTCAAGTAAATGACTAATTTTAGCTATTCATTTTCATTTGCAAATTGTAGATTAAGTGAAAAAAGAGGGAGGAGCATAGCCATGGCTGCCAAGCTCTCGACCAGCCATGGTTTAAAAAAAAACAAAATCTTGCTTAGATTAAATTCCAAGATAGTTTGCATGTCCAAGGAAGTGATAGCAACATAAGGGATTGAATTGAGGAAGAGGAAATAGTGCAATTGGTGCAAGTGAGTGTAGAATTTGCTCCAATTAAATTAAGGTAAGATCTTCTCATTTTATGGTATAATTGGATTAATGGTGTCGTTGATTGTGTGTTAAAAATGAAGGAATTGTGATAATTAAAGATGTAGTTATTATGTGGAATTGTTGAGTTGAAAGATTAAAAGTGTGGTTTTATGTTCATGTGTTGTTGTTCTTGTTGTTGTCATGCTGTTGGTGATGTGGCTCCTAAATTTGGAGGAAAGAAGTGTATAACGTATCGTATACAAAGCGTATGTTGGTCTATTTGGTGTATAATCTTAGATGCTAATGAATTGGATTGGAAAAGGATTAAGAAAGGTTATTGGGTTGTTTGAGTTGTTTGTGGGCTGGATTTTAAAGATTTGATATGAATATTTCTATTATTGTTGTTGTTGGTATTGCTGTGATAACAGGAGATTAATTGGAAGTTCGGGTTAGGCGAGTTATATAGAGGAAATGCTGCCCGATTTCCGTTCAGTTCTTAGCTAACCAAAATCCTAATCAAGAAAGTATGAGCTAAAGAATGATTCCTATAAGTGATTGGTTGTAGATTTATAAGCTAGAAAGTATAGTTTACTAACGATAGCGTTACTTTCATATTAAATAGGCTTAAGGGGCGACACAGCGAACTTGGTTACGGTTAACCCATAACAGGTATGTAAAGCTAGCCCTTCTTTCTTTTTGGCATGATTTACATGAAATGAACAAACGATGAATGTATAAGTTCCTATTCTTAGAAACACTAGGGTGGTTAATATTCTTGATCTCCATAAGTTATTTCATATTGTCTCGGTACGCGTCTATGACTCCTGAAGTTCCATTTGACAAAATTCATAATGATGTTCGAGAGATACTTGACATGACTGTCTCCGTTGATATTCAAGTGTTAGTTCATTTTATCTATTCTATCGAGTCTCAGATGATGATTTGATTTGCATATGGTTACTCACTACTCTGCTCGTGCATGCTGTTATTATATCTTTCACCGAGTCCCGGGCCGGGTATGTTCTCGTGCACAGTTCACTGCATTGTTCATCGAGTCCCTCGCTAAAGGGCCGGGTACGGTATATGTATATATATGATGATATGATGATGTGATGATATGATGATGTGATTATGGCGCCAAGGATGGTATGTGATGACTTTATTCATCGAGTCCCGTAATGGGCCGGGTACGATATATGATAATGACATGTATGTTTTACGTTTCATAAGGCCAGTGTATTGGTACTTTAAATGTCATACTTGTCTCCTATGATCTCTATTTCAGTCGTGATTCTCTTTGTTGTATTTCATGCTTTATATACTTAGTACATATCTCGTACTGACCCCCTTTCTTCGGGGGGCTGCGTTTCATGCCCGCAGGTACAGATACTCGATTTGGTGATCCTCCAGCTTAGGATTTCCACTCAGCTGTCTCGGAGAGCTCCATTATTCCGGAGCCTAGACTTTTGGTACATTCTTTTGACGTATATATATGTTTATCCAGGGGTACGACGGGGCCCTGTCCCGTCATATTTCACTATCGATACTCTTAGAGGTCTGTAGACATATGTCTGGGTTGTGTATAAGTATTGTTCAACTGTGTCTATATGGCTTGCGTATGGTATTGACATGTTGTGACAGCCTTGTCGGCTTACGTATGGTATTGATATGTTGTGGCAGCCTTGTCGGCTTGCGTATCATATTGACATGTAGTGGCAGCCTTGTCGACTTGCGTATCATATTATATTTTGATTAGTTGTGACTCCTCAGGAGACAAGTTATCTGGATACCTCTATATGATGACGTTATGAACCTTTGAGGTTCTTTTGCAAAGTTTCCATATTGTTCTTAAGAATCCGTTTGTCTATATTTAACATGTACGTATACGAGTGTCCAGCTCGGGCACTAGTCATGGCCCACGGGGTTGGGTTGTGACACAGCTGACCCAGAGTATCATGACCACACTATTCTTGCTTACCTCTTACTCCTCTTTTTTGAGTACCCATTTGGTTTCATTGGTGACGCATAAATACTTGCAAGTTACATAATCGTTCTTGTGTGATTCGTGTACATACACATCTATACATATACATGTATCCATATCCGTATCCGTATTCATAATCGTACTCATTTACATGTCGTATCCATAGTCATATTCATATACATATCATTTACATAGCATACCCGACCACGAAGGTTCGGTGTTTTGCGTACCCGACCATGGCTAGGCCCGGTGATCATTCATACCAAAACTCTTTTGTCTATCTGTAGTAACTTATCTCGTCATGTTCTCTTCCTTCCTTTCTCGATTATCATATCTTATGTTCTACTATAGAAAACCTTAGGTCCCTTTGTTAATTGTCGCTTATAAATCGCTATATCATTAACTATGACTTTACCGTTAGTGCCTTTGCCTCTCTTCTAGTATAACCTCTACACTCGTATTCTCTTTACTTGTTTTCCCCCTTTAAGGGTTTTACTTGTACCATTCTCAAATCCATTGCATCACCTTTAAATCTTGAATTCATATATCCCTTACTATACTACTCCTTATTCATACCGTTTCCCTTAATTTATAGCTACGATAATTCATGTGTGAAGTCTTAACATACTCATCTTGCAGTTTTGTAATCAAGTAATACAACCGACATAGCAATCTGAACAAGGATGTATTTTACATAGATCATCTGGTAGTTATGAGTCAATGTCTAAATCCGCTCCAATTAACAACTTTTGTCCCATAGGGATGCTCACAAGAGTAGTATGCCTAGTTATCCATACCATCCATGTAATGTCACTTGCTCTCTCCTTCGGTGTGCAAAATTTCACTTGTAATGTCATCTTTGTTTTCCAGGGCCTAAGTCTCATGCGCGACTAATACTCCTTATGCCTCATATTCTTTTACCCTTGTGTTGCACTCAACATTGATTTCAAAACCAATCATAATCGTATTGTATTTGTCGTTGATGATAGCTTTACTCTATCGTTTTTTCGTCGTTCGGTAAACTCATAACTCATGATCATCTTTTTCTTTTCAACTCATTACTTCATATACTTTACTCGTTCTAACTTGGTATAGGATATCGTAGGAGATGCATCTTCCTTTAACCATAACACGACTACTTCTTAAGCGCGCGTACTTTGAAGCGCGTTTTCCTTCTCTTTCTATTCCCATTCTTATTCCTTCACATTCCTTCCTCCTCAATTTATCTTATTTCCTCCCGTTTTATAATCAATCCTTTATTTTTCGCACGAGGAACCCTATTCTTAACTCGGTACCGCTTTGTCCTTTAGGATATACTACCTTTGTACAATCCATTCTTCGCTTCCAAAACTTATTCTGTTCATTCTGATCATCCCCTCTCATCCTTATTGTGTTGATCCTTTTCCTAACAATCGTCCTATTTCGTTATTCATCTTTCTGTAGTCTTGGTCTTTTACATCCAGCTAAAGATATCACTCATACTCTTGATTATACCAATCACAAACTACTACTACTTTGCCATATCAGTTTTCTCTGATTTCTTTTTCAAGTTGACTTCCCCCTTTTTGCTTGTTATCATTTCTGTCATTGAGGAACCCCTATGCTGGACTTTCCCCTAACAAGGTCTAATAAGATTTCTCATCTACTGCCCCATGGCTCGCTTGTTGGTTTCACACTTGCATTCACTCTTTATTCATATAGAACATGTCACATCCTTAGTCGTTTCCTCGCTATACTTTGTATTACAGTTCTTGTTACGTTCTCATTATACCCTGATCATGATCAACTCTATGGGTGACACTTCTTGATCTCATTCACAAGCCCGTTTATGAAATAGAATAAACCTCGTGAAATAGGCATACTTAACCTATTACTCTTTCTGATCAGCCCTATTACACTTACCACATAAGCTATCTCACCAACGTATTCACATTCATTATAACCCTTCATATTCGTACCTCTGTCTCCGGATGCTGTTACTTTATTTTGCTAATAAACTTATCACATCTTACTCATGCTTATCCATCCAATCAATACTCCACTATCGCACTCTATTAGAGTTACCATTCCTTTTCTATGCCGTGTTTTAGCACTACCAATCTCTCTAATTTACTCTAGCATTTCTCTTTACCATATGAATATTGATCTCATAATTATCGTTACTATCAATTAAACAACATTTAGCTCGTCTCTTGTAATTGTCAATGATACTCCTAACTAAATCACGTACTGCCATTACTTTTTGCATAACATCTTTTCCCGTTAGGACATATTACAAGCTTATATTTTTATCTCCTTTAGATTCTAGGAAAATTTCGGCGGAGTTTCCTCTATATTTCTTACTATCTCAAAACCTGCACGCAGCAAATACCAACAATGTCTCACAGGGCCAATATATATATACGACATATCTCAGCCACACAAGGCTCCCACTTTCAAGTAAAAGCATAAGGATGTCGAAACTTACCTCATATATCACGCTTCAAGATGTACCTGATCCTTTAGCGATCTACCCTGTTATCCCTTCCTATTTACTTTCTCTTTCATCCCTCAGCTTTACATTTCAATTATACCTCAATATTCTTACCTTACTCGACACACATCTTTCATACCGTCGCTTACCTTTGTTCTGATTCATTCAATTTGCTTAGTTCACAACTTATAGCTGTACTTATCATCAATAGACACATTTAATCAATTCCTCTATCATATGAACACTGACTTACCTCTATGACAACCAATCCATTAACATATGAATACGTACTCTGATAACGTAGTCTCAGTGAAGTGACTTACCTCTGTAACTTCAACATCATCAATCACTTTCTTCGGTCAATACCGTTCTTCTGTTGTAATCAGGGGTTAGTACAAGGAATCTCATTCCCTATGGCTTAGCTCTATCGCACGATCTTAGAGATGAAAGAAGAGTAACCATCCAAAATGCCCTGTATCCTCCTGTTTATAGATGCGGCGCGCAATACACCATAAACAAGACTCTACTAGACACGGCTCGTAGACACTTCCTAGGACTGAACTGCTCTGATACCACTTTTGTCACGACCTGACTAGGGGCCATGACGGGTACCCGGGGCTAACCACCGAGCACCACTCATTCTATTACTCATCATACTCATTAACTTATACTCGATCATAAGGGAAACCATTTCATTTGGAAACATAAGTACTTTTATATACATAAGCCCTTCGGCTATCAAAATAATAATATAAATACAATAGTAACATCGTGAGACCATACTACCCACACCTACGTATCTACGAGCCTCTACTAGAGTACTAGACATATGGACGGGACAGGACCCCGTCGTGCCCAAATCATATATATACACACAATAGTAAATCATTGGCACTTCCGGAATAATGGAGTGCTCTCAAAAGTCTGCTTATCGGCTTTTACAAATCTGGGTCGCCTCCCTGTCTACCTGTGGGCATGAACACAGCGTCCAAAGAAAATGGACGTCAGTACGAATATTGTACTGAGTATGTAAGGCATGAATGAAATGAACATAATAGAGAAGTCATGAGACATAAGATGAAGACATAACCTACGTAACTTCTAAGGGTGGGTGTATTTCATCCATATATCGTATACAATCATAATACATGTATCATCATAGCGCACACCTCATCGTATCATATATATATATATCATCATAGCGCATACATCATCGTATCATATACATATCATCATCGTTAACCCGCGTCTGGGTAACCATCATATGCCGCCCACTAGTGGTGATCATGCCCGGCCCTCTAGGCTCGGTGTAAACATAGCAGCCCGCCTTAGCGGTGACATGCCCGACCATTTAGGCACGGTGTAATCGTACGCAACCCGCCTTCGCGGTGATATCCCGGCCAACTAGGCACGGTGGAATCGTATCGCCATATAATCAACATAAACTCATCATTATTACACATCTCATAGGCTTATCAAAATCTTATCATAACTTAACATCAATATATATATATATATATATATATATATATCATAGTATCGTATCTGCTCATACGCATTCGTATTCGGCCACGTAGTGGCTCGACAATATCACATACGTGTCTCCCGCACCCGGCCATAACAAGGCTCAGTATATCGCATCATCATCATTTCCATCACATACATCTCATAAGCTTATCATAACTTTCCCTAAAGCATGCATTTGAATTTTAAGACAACCTATGAAAATCATATCATATTCGTAGCATGAACTTCGTAAAAATATCGCATGGTAGACTTTATAATCTCTAAACTGGGACTCATCATTACCGTCATCGTATCTATGGTATATCTCTTACCTTTATCTCATATGAAATCCCCTATGAACATAGACTCGTAATTTTTTTCGGAACATTGGTCATAGAACATACATTAGAACTTACAGACAATCTATAACAATATCGAGGTGACATAAGGTCGAGAACTCCCGATAACATTATGGAGTGATCATATACATCATATCTCACCTTTTAGGAACTAACATTTTAAGGTGAGTGTACACTATGAACAACATCAAGGGATCGTAACTAGGATCATAAACTTCATAGACGTCATTTCTTGCTTTAGAATCTCTATGCTTAAGCTTATCATCATTATTATCGTATTTGTGATATATTTCTCATCTTTATCTCGTAAGAAACTCTTTATCAACTTTAACTCATAGTTCCCAGAATGTAAGAAAGTCATGGAGAAGTAGGGAAAATAATATCGTAGGAATCATATATAAGGATCATTAGTTTCGTAGGAATATCGCATCATGAGCTTGAGGACTTCTATACTTAGATTCATCATCGATATTGTCATGCTCGTAACGTATCTCTTTTCTTTATCTTGTATGAAGCTCTTTATACTCGTAGATTCATAATTCCCGGTATGTAGGAAAATCATGGAATGATTAGGAGGATTCATACCATAAGAATTATGCCTTAGAAAGAAGGGACTAGCCATACATACCTCTTTCGTTTAACAATTTCCATCGCTTGATTGTTCTCCTTTAATGCTCACGTTTCTACCTTCAAGAGAATTCGCATTCATATTAGCTTATCGATTATATGAACGTGCTTATTAAAGCTAGAGAAAATTGGGAAGCATTTCCTTTGTTTATACAACCTTCCCCATATTGTATATCAACTCCCAAACATTTATAATAACATTTACAATATCATAACCAACAATCTTTATTCATCTACATTACCCTCATTTCACAATTCCACTTCAATTCATCCATATTCATGGTCATAGTATACTAATACGTTTTCTCACATATAATGCTTATACCATGTCCTTAATATCATTTATAGCTTACTTATAATCACCACATCTCAATATTCATGATTCACTCCAAACTACTACTCAAAATGTCACTATTCACATATTCATGACCCATTTTCTATCTCCTTCTACAATCCAAGTATTTCAACTTTTTAATACCTTAAATAACATGGAAATACCATAAAACTTACGTTTGATAGTGTAGAAATAAGCCTTGAGTTGAAATACTTCTCTTGCACCAAAAACCTAGTTCACTCCCATTGATATTCCTTGACTTGGATGAGCTTTAATGTGTTTCTTACACTTAATTTTGTGGGTTTAATGATGTGGATCTTTAGTTTCACTTGGATTCTTGTATATGAAGTGTTTGGAAGGTTCTAGAGAACTCTAGAGTCGTGGGGGAGAAATGAGAATGAAAATAATGAACTTGGGTCTCTTATTTAAAAACTTTAAATCTGTCCCGACATAATTATACGGACACTTATACGGTTCGTATAAATTTATACGGTCCGTATAAGTGACCGTAAAATCACCCCGTCAAATTCTCGATTCTGTGTTCATTATACGGCACAGGCCGTATAATTTTATACGGGCCGTATAATTTTATACGGGCCGTATAAGTGACCGTAAAATGACCTCTTCAACAACTTGCCTCTGTGACCATTATACGAGCCGTATAACTTTATATGGTCCGTACAAGTGACCGTATAATCTCACCAATGAGGGACTTCACTGTGACAATTCTGCGGACCATTATATGGACTGTATAATCGACCGTATAACTCATCTTCTCTCTGATCTTGTTCTTGTCACTTGGTTTGATCTCAACTCCTTACGGGGCCTTCTTGATACTTGTTTAATACCTCGTTAACAATATAAGGGACATTATAACTCTTTTTCAAGACATCATTAAGTCCTCATTAATTTGATGCTCGTAATTTCTTTCCCGACACACAAAATATACCTTGCTTTCCTTAGTAACTTTCGTCTCCTACCTCAAATGTCTTTGAAATCTCATTTAGAATCATCAAATATTATTTCTTACTCATCAAAACATCGTATTCGTCATGCCCTTTGTCATTCTATACACTGTGCATGAACGGAAAGTTTTCTGAGGTGTAACAGAAACGAATCAAATAACTAATTTTGTGGAGGGGCTCCGGGGTAATTCAACAAGCACAAGTCAACAAGTATAAATAAAATGTAATCGAATCCAAATACACGTCATCTCTTAAGTAAAACCTCTAATCCCAAAACATGCCAAGTCTGAATACATCCAATCCAAATCCAACATCACAAGTACAACATCAAACATCTCAAAGATTAAGTCATAATGTAATGCAATGCAATAATGGTATGAATGCAATGCAATGCCATGCAAATGCGGTGTACACCTGTAATCCGGACGAAAATATCGACGACCAGTAGCACAATCCAGTGTGACTCGCGAAGTCTAAGTGCCACCCATCCAGTGTGACTCGCGAAGTCTAAGTGCCACCCATCCTGGATCTTTGCCCAACTGACAGACGGGACCCTGAATCTTTCCCTACGGAGGATTCTCACCGGCACCACCCTGGGGGACTTGCAGAGTCCATGCACTCACTGTATCCACGATTCCGGAATGAACATCGGACATCAGACTCTCACATCACTCAAGCAAAAGAGTTTCATCAAATATCAATTCCCTCAATCCACGATTCTGGGATGAACAACAGATATCGGACTCTCACGTCACTCAAGTAAAACTGAGCCCAGCTCATCAAGTATAATCAATATCTCAACAGTGTATCATGAAAATGAGAGTGCGTGCAATGCATGAATCATATCAATAATCGTGCTCAATATTACCGTACCAACAATGGGTACGTCGATAATATATCCGAATACAAATACCAACAGTGGGTATGTCAATAATATAATCGAATCACAATTACCAATAATAGGTACGCCAACAATATATCCGAGTACAAATACCAACAGTGGGTATGCCAACTACATCATAATCAAGATGATAAAACACAATCCAATATCTACCAACGACTCATGGCACCAAGCTGGCACAATCGAACAATCAAATCACACATAACGGGGTGGCTAGCCCCAACACACAACTGGACAATCAATCGATACACATTATTACCGCTCCCCCCTAACGCAGCCTGATAACTTAAACAAGTAAATTCACCTTCTACTCACAATCAATCCGCACAACTCAGTCTAGAACTCATTCATAATCTTGGTACATTTTACCCTTTCATTAATAACTAGGTTTGCCATTAATGGTATAATACAATTAACCACATATCTCGGGATTTTCTATTGTAAGGCATAAATAAATTACGTACCATCCACTACTCCCAAGTCACATAAATCCACCCATATTCAATAAACCAACCAAGAAACCTAAAGAGTCTACAGTCCACAAGCCCGAACACACAAATCTCATATCAACACCATCCTAAGTTCCATCCCAAAACTATAACTCCTATACATGCATTCTCCTTTCCTTCTAATACACGAATATATGAAACTAATCGGAGTCTACCAAAAAGAGAAGTCGTAACCTACCTCATGGCCGAGCTGGTGCCACGAACATCTGTTGATCCTTCAATTTGATTACCATATCGTAATCCACACGAAAAGCTTGGAAACACCCATGGGATCCAAGAATAGAATTTACCATTAGGGTTTTTACAATAAGGCATCAAACTGATAAGATAGATATGGGAGTATATCCTACCTCTAGATTCACTTTCACAATGCTAGATGATAAATCAACCTTCATTTATGACATCATGTCACTAGCTAGGTCAAGTTGCCATTTTAGGCTTATCTTGAGAAGCCCATTTTCAAGATCCATAGTAGAGACCTATTTGTGCTTCAATGGGGGAAATGGAGGATTAGGTTAGGAACCATGTTAGGATAATGAACAAGGAGAAAATAACCCAAAGATTTTATATCAAGAAGAACAAAGAATTCATCTTTTTGGAAATTAAGAGGTTGAGGTACCCATTCTTATGGTTTCTAGATGAGGGGTTATTAATAGAAATCTCTAATGGGAAGGAATAATGGGGAAGGTTACAAGCATTACATCTTCTAAGAGAACATCGAGTTATGCTCCAAAAATACTCCATGGGCGGCTAGACTCTTTAGGGTTTGCAAAAATGAGGTTAATTCCCAAAATGTTACTTATATAGGGAAATTAAGTGCTCGTCACCGCTGGGGCAGTCGAGAAACCACTGCAGCGGTACCGCTTCTGCGCTCAAGGTATCGCTAGGGCGGTCCCTGAGGAAACTCGCTATACCATTTTTGGGGTTGACCAACCGCAAAAGCGTCGTTGCTTGGACGGCCTGGAAGGCGCTGTAGTAGTACAACTGGGCCTAGATGGCCCGAATCCAATTCCTTACACACAACTCGTGCGATTTCCCGATCAAGTTAACGGTTCCCCAACATACAATGGGGTTTTAGTATGTTTCCAGGTGTCAGCGTCACGAATATCTCGAAATTCACAGTAACGACAAAACGGGTCATTACAAAGATGAATTCCCTTTTACATACTTTGGGATGTCCAATCACTTACACAAGAAAAAGAAAGAACCATTACAGTGAACTGCTTAAGAAGGTAAAGGATAAGCTGCAAGCTTGGAAAGGGAAATTATTATCATATGGAGGCAAGGTTGTCCTAATGTCCAGTGTTCTAACAAGTGTCTCCATTCATATTTTGTCTGTAGTTGTTCTATCTAAACTTGTAATAACTGAGTTGCACAAGATATTTGTAAAAAATGTCTCGAACAATAAGGAGGAGGGGAGAAGTAGACATTGCTCAACATGGAAGAATATTTGTTTATCAAAGGAGGAGGGGGTTGTGTTACATCTCGGAAATTTCAAATTTGTTGCGTTGTGAGTAGACTAACACGATCTTAGCGTGAACATGAAATCCTTATGAGATTAAGGAGATTATTCGATATCCTTAAGTGCGCACCATGAGACTTTGAAGTCATATGAATAAGTGAATCTAAGTTCGTTGAAGAAGAGTGGAATGCAAGTCATGTTTGGAAAGGTTTTCGCAATGATTGAGCTAATATTTATTTAGTAATGTCTTGAGGAGGAGATATAAGGCTTCTCAGATGGTTAATGAAGTTTTATATAAGTGTCAATAAGGTTCCATAAGGATTTGAGGTTGAATGAATCAACGAGAGAAAGTTTCAGAAAAAATCGGGTTATACGGTCACTTATACCGACCGTATAACTTATATGGCCCGTATAATGGTCCGTATAACCATTCTAGAAAAGTTTAATTCCTTGTTGGGATTATACAGTCCATTTATACGGACCGTATAAGTTATACGGACCGTATAAATGGCCATATAACTGGTCGGGTCAGTTTTTTTCTTTTTTTATATATGGACGACCCTTGTCTTATTTTTCATTTCCTACTTCTCCCAAACTCTTAAAAGCTATATAACCTTCTCCCAAGCATATTCCACTCAAACCCAACAAAAATCTAAGATCAAATAGCAAGAATCAAGATATTCATGTGTTGGGAGACTCTTTAGGGTTGGTAGAGTCAATAATTTCTTTGGTATTGAAGCTAGGGTTTTCATACAAGTTGGTAACTTGATCCAAAGCTCATTCCTATGACATAAAAGGTTAGTTTTCATTTCCATTTCATGTTTTTAAGTATTCTTGGTTGTTGAATAACTTGGGTGAGGGAAGAAAGTAGAAAATGAAGTTCAAATGTAGAATTAGTTATATTTTGAGTAGTAAATTATCTTGAGATATGATTCTTAGAATGATATGAGTGTAATCTTGTTGTGAAGGGTGATAATGATGACAAGAAAGTGTTGTATGCAATTGTGCAAGGGGTTGGTGTAGAGTTGTTGATATAAGTTGAATATAAGAATGAATTTTGAGACTTAATGGAATATGACTACTTGATTATGATATTGTGGATGTTATTATAGTTGTTGGGGAGTTGTTTTGCGATATGGTGGAAGTCGATGAAATAGGGGAGATACTGCCCAATTTTCGTTAACTCATGAATTATTCTAGTTTGAATTTAAAAGTGTCCTCAAGACTTAACTTTGGTATGAATCCTTTTAAATGTAGATTCCTCAAGCTTTGACGATGAATGTTAAGTAGTTAAGATGACAAAAAGGTATGTAAGGCTAACCCTTCTTTCTTAAGGCATGATCTTATTGATGTATAGCCTCATGTGAAACCCATAGTATCTTCCATGATGATTTCGTTCCTAGAATCACCAAAGCTCATAATTGTTGATATTTTCATGATACCATTGGTTCCATCCTGTGATAGTTGATCCTCTAAGGAAAGATATAACGAAAGCGATAATGATGATGATGTTGAAGATACTTATGTACTTATATATATATATATATATATATATATATATATATATATATATATATATATATATATATATATATATATATATATATATATATATATATGTATATGTGTGACTATTAAGTAACACTGAGCCTATATGGCCGGTATGACATCTATTGTGCGCGTACCACTGCAGTTGGGTATGGATAACACTGAGCCTTGGTAGGGCCAGGTATGTATAACACTGAACCTTGTCATGATCGGGTATGTAAGACATCGAACCTCTATAGTCGGGTATGATACTAATATATATATATAAGTGTATGTAATGGAAGGTTCCCATTAGAAAAAGGGTAAGTGAATATAATGAACATCGCTAGAGGTATAAATGGCTCTATCATCCCATGACTCTTCTTTCTTATGTTATCGTTCATGCTTCTATTATGTTATTGATTATGCCTTACATACTCAGTACATTATCCGTATTGATGTCCTTTTGTTTGTGGACACTGCGTCATGCCCGCAGGTGGACAGGGAGATAGACTTGATCCTTAGGCTGCTTATTCAGAGACTGCTTAGAGGAGCTCCACTTGATTCGGAGTTGCAGCTGTTGGTACTATTCTTTTGTGTATATATGGGCATGGCGGGGCCCTGTCCCGTTTATATGATATTACACACTCTTTCTAGAAGCTCGTAGACAGTTGTGTACTGTTAAATGTCTTTTAGCCTTGTCGGCTCATAATTTGTATATCATTTTGTCAGCCTCGTCGGCTTGTATATATGTATATGGGCATGTTTGTTGACGCTGATATAAAAGTGCCTTAGCCCAATGGAAATGGTATTACTGATGCGTAGAGATTATTAGCAGGCCATGTGGCTCACCTAGATATGATTGTGAAAGTATGATGTGGGTTAGCTCCAGGTGACCGTCATGACCCTCCGGTTAGGTCGTAACAGGTTTTTTTTTTTTTTTTTTTTTTTTTTCTCCCATTTAGGAGGATTTATAGTGTTTCCACACTTCCCCTCCATTGTGACTCGAACCCAGGACCTACCGGTCGTGGGTGGAGGTGCTTAACCACTGAGCCATCCCTCACTTGTCTGTCGTAACAGGTTGAGATTTAGATCTATGTTTGATATGTCCAAGTTTATATTTGTTAAACTATGGTGCAAGTTCAGAACTAGAAGCTCATTATGGATCAACTTTATGTTGAATAAGTACTGTAAGAAGAATATTCCAACTCTTCTGACATGGAAAGAAGGTTCTTAGTTGTGGAAAAGAATGCTTGAACACAAGAGTTCTTTGGAGAATGAAATGTGGTGGGAACCTAGGGGTGGTATTTCTAGTTTTTGGTATGAGAACTGGACTAAGTTAGGACCACTGCATCTACAGGCCTATGAAATTATACAAGTTAATCATTCAGTTGAAGACACAGAGGAAGTGATGAATGAAGAAGGATGAAATCTTACTTTAATGCAACAGTTACTACTTGACTACATTTTGGATCAGATCAAACTAAAGTTGGACAACTTTGAGAGATCTGAGCGATATGGTAAACCATGGTAGAAATTGACAAGTACTGACAAGTTTACTATCAGTAGTGCATGAAATCTTTGAGACAGAAAGCTGATAAAGCCATATATTATGAGAAGATTTGGTTAAAGAAATTGCCTTTTAAAATATCCTTCTTCTTGTGGAGGTTGTGGAAAGCAAAAATACGTATTAATTAAGTGCTTAACAAGATTGGTTTTTCCATAGTTTCAAGGTATGTATGTTGCACAGTACCTCGACAAGAAACAATGGATCATCTATTTGTCACAGGTGACTTTGCAACCAAAGTTTGGAAATATTTCTCAGATACAGCAGGTATGCAGGGGCCATTTGTACAAGTATAACAAGTTATCAGGAAATGGCGGGATGCAAAAGGCAATGCTAAGAGGAAATACATATTTCAGGCAGATCTTGCAGTAGTGTTGTGGCATATTTAGAAGAGGAGGAATATAGTTTAATATAAGGGTAAATACTCTTACTAAATAGTTATTTATGGTACTAATAATATCTTGCAGCTGCTGGTTAGATCAAAATATCCTTGGCTTGCAGGTATTCCCATTTCTTAGCCTCATCTAGTGCAAATATTGGCAGAATATAGGCCAATTATTGAATATAGGTCGGTGTATTGAAATAGACCTCCAACAAGTTGACATAGATGCAACAAAGATGGAGCCTCCTGACGTAACCCAGGACCTAGTGCAATGACATTTTGTATTAGGAATGAGGAACAGGTGATTTAGTCTATGCCAAAGGAAGAAGATTACCAGATTGCACAAATCTTGTATCCAATAGCTATAAAAGAAAGACTGTAATTTTATGTGCTAAATCATCTTCTACTAGTGATCATAGAAACATACTCACTCACAATGAAGAATATTTGGAAGGTGATTGGGAGGTGCCATGGAGTATTGCTATGGAAGTGAATGCAATCACCAAGTCCAAATGACTCATGTGTTGAGAGAAGGCAACAACTTGGCAGATATTTACACTAATTTAGTTTTTGATTTTGCAGGTTCAGCTTTTCACTTCAATGATTTTCAGGAGATACCTATGAAAGGAATAATAATTCTGAATTCTGACAAGAGTCTCATTCCATATATCAGATAAATAACCATACAAAGATGGGTTCAACTTGACGAGCAGTCTCAACAAAATTGATCACATCAACAACTAAAATATGAAGCAGTTTCAATGAAGAAAGGTTAGCAATATTTGGTCTTGAAACTGTTACAAGATCAATGATACATAAAGTTGTCACTAGATCCTTCCTAATGTGTGGTATTAACGTCCTTGATGTTCATTCTGTTTACAAGAAACTAGTGATGATAATATGTAGCTTGAACTGTGTGAGGATATTGATAATATGGTTGAACAAGTTCCTGGTTTTTAAAAAAACTAAGATTGATGATCTACAACAACTGTGTCCTGCCTGAAGCATATTCAATAGGCTTTGATTCCATGACACCTAGTGAGAGCATTGAGGTATTTTTGAATGGATCAAATCAAGAAAGTTTTGTGGTGCTGCATATATTGACAACCTTAGTTTTGTAAGTTTTTTGTTTTTTCATTTCCAGTAGCTTGGGCCTGTCCAAGTGCTGGTTTTTTTTCTTGTTTTACTTCTGTAGGATTTTCTGTTTAATAAATTCCTACCGGACTTTTGGTGCTTTTCTTAAAAAAATATAATTTTAACCCTCATATTTCAAGATGTAATTTGAAACAAAATGATAGAACAAAAAGAGCAAACTTTTCCTTGTGGTGATAAATAGAACATTCTTTCTTAATTTCTAGAGCCACTAATGAACCTGTTGACAAGCTCCATAACTCTGAGTACCACTCATTCTCACTTGGAATTTAAAAAAAATGATATTTATTACACAGGGGGTAAGAGAAGGGGAAAGGGAGAGGGGATTACAAGATGGTAAATCGAACCCTCACCAACAAGGTGAAAGTTCAAGTAGCCAACCAATTGAGCCAATAAGATCCCCTTCCTCACTTGAACTTAATTTCCTCTACAAACACAAAATTTCAGAGGATTTGTTTTTTAACAAAAAAAATTGAACTCTTCAGTAATACAGAAATCAGACCTTCATCTAAGAAATGGAGTTGCTAATACAACTAGCGTGACATATAATACCCTTTACTCTCATGACAATGAGAAAGTAGACACCTACTATCTATGTCAAAAGAGCAACTTGAATAATTTTTCTTTGCAAATTGCAATGTACCAATTTGCATGTGTCAGAACCAATTGATTCTGATTCGTTAAAATAATGGCTCCTATCAGGAGCATTGGTCTTTCAGTTAAAGCACACCAAAATGAGAGAAATACAACAAGAGTTGAGAGAAGTTTACAGACAATGATAGAAAATAGTTTGCAAAGAAAAATAGAGTGTGTGAACGGATATTATAGTGAGGTGTGTCTAAAATAGAGAGGGTTGTTTTCTGAGTGTGGTGTAGTCTTTTGAGACTACTAGGTTGTAGTACTTTTCACTATTGTGATATTGAATTTCTCCTCTTGGATATTATTTTCTCCACGTTAAAAAAAGATTTTGTGTCCTTCCTATTTTCTTGTTCTTATTATTTAAAACATGGATATTATCTTGTGCAGAGATTATTATTTCCCCATGACGTGGTATCAGAGCCATGACAAATAGTCCACTTTCTTTTCAATACCCGTCTCACAAAAGAAAATTATGAGAAATGGTATCTACGAATGAAAGTCGTGCTTGGCTCTCAAGATGTGTGAGAAATTTTAGACAAAGAGTATGCACAACCCGATAATGAGGAGGCTTTCTCTCAAAATAAAAAAATATGTATTGGAAAATATAAGGAAGAAGGATCAATAAGGTCCCACTCTCATCCCCCAATGTTGGATGATGGCATTTTTTAGAAGGTCCAAGGAATTGGTCAAGCTAAAAAGATAAAACTTCAAACTCTAAGGGTTGATTTTGAAGTTTTGAAAATGAAAGAATCCAAATCTATTTAGAATTTCTATTTAAAAGTGATGGCTATTGTGAATCAATTAAGAAGGTACGGGAAGGAAGAAGATGATGTACGTGTGGTAGAAAAGATCCTTCCCTCTTTAACACCTAAATTTGATTATGTGTTCTGTGCTAATGAAGAGTCTAATGATTTAGACTCTATGACGGGAAACAGTTGGAAGGTTCTTTACAAGCCCACGAAGAATAGATCAGAATGAGACAAGAATAACCAAAGTATCATCCAAAGGTTCTTTACAAGCCCACGAAGGATGTCTCATGTATTTTTTATTTGAGAAACAAATCTCCAACAGGAAACGTAAGAAATCAAACCCCTCAAGAAACATGGTTCAGAAGAAAGCCAAGTGTCTAGAACTTGAGAATCTTGGAAGCATATCATATGCTCATGTGCCCCGTCAAGGGAGAGTGAAACTTAACGATTAAAGTGTCAATCATGTGTTTATTGGATATGACAAAAGTTCAAAGGGCTACAATTTATATAACTCAGTCAACAACAAAGGGGTGGTGAGTCGTGATGTTGAATTTGATGAAGAAGTGACATGGAATTGGAAAGCTTAGGAAGAAAGGACAATGATTTTCTTCCATATTTTTTAGACGTCAAAGAACATGAGACCATGACACCTACATAGGATGCAACTCCACCTCCTTCTCTAGCCAATGTTACATCTCCTTCTTCTCAAGATAGTTCAAGTGAAAGTCCGCAAAGGATGAGGAGTATTCAAGAGCTCTATGATAATACCAAAGAAAGTACTAATTTTAATTTTTTGTATTGTCTCTTTGGTGATAGTAAATTAATGAATCTTGATGAAGCTGCTACATACAAAAGTTATAGACAAGCCATGGAGGAGGAGATCAGTAAGAGCAATACTTGGGAATTAGCAACTCTTTTCAATGGTTATCAAGAAATTAGAAATAAATGGGTATATAAGAAAAAGAAGAATACTCATGGAGAGGTGGAGAGATACAAGATAAGATTTGTGGTTAGAGGTTACAAGAAAAGGCATGGAATTGACTATGAAGAAGTCTATGCACTTGTTGCCTGCATGGAGACCATTCGTTTGCTGATCTCTTTAACAACATAAATGAAGTGGAAAACCCATCAATTAGATGTCAAGTCAGCATTTTTGAATGATTAGCTTGAAGAGGAAGTCTATGTTGAGTGACAATTGGGCTTCATAATAAATATCATGAAGATAAAGTATTGAAGTAAGCTCCACAAGCGCGAAGTTGTCACCTCGACAAGTATTTTCAAGACAATAAATTTACTAGTTGTCTGCATGAATATGATCTTTACATCCAAGTTCATACTAATGGAGATATTCTTCTTGTTTTGTCTTTATGTTGATGAACTTGATTTGATGGGCAATAACCCAAATTTGTTTGAAGCTTTCCAAAAAGCTATGTTCATTGAGTTTGAAATGACAGACATAGGACTCATGTCATATTACTTGGTCCTAGAAATGAAGCAAATGTAGGAATGCATCTTCATAGCTCAAGAAAGCTATCTAAAGGGAGATCTTGAAGAGGTTCAACATGCTTAATTGCAACTCCGTGAACACGCTAATGGAGAGTGGAACAAAATTGTCAAATTTTGATGATGGAGAGAAGGTGGACTTCAATATTTTCAAAAGTCTCGTACGAAGTTTGAGGTACTTGACGGCCCGTACGAGGCCGGATATACTCTTTGTAGTTGGACTAGTCATTTCATGGAAGCTCCAAAAGCTCCACTCACTCGGAGGTTGCTATAGAATCCTTCGTTACCTGAAAGGTACGATAGATCTTGGGCTATTTTATTCTTCTTCTAATGACTTTAACCTTATGGGATTTTGTGATAGTGATTTTGCCGGAGATATTACTGATAGAAAAAACACAACTAGTTTTTTCGTTTATCTTGGGTGAATGTGTTATTTCTTGGAGTTCAAAGAAACAATCCATTGTTACTCTCTTGACTTGTGAAAGAGAACATGTGGCAGAAATATCATGTACGTGTCATGACTGAGAAGATTGTTGAAGGAGCTCAATTTACCACAAATTGAAGCCACGACGATTTGTGTTAACGACAAATTCATCCAAGCACTTGCCAAGAACCAATATATTCTGATTGCCAATCCCCTCTGACTATAAATAAGAGCATTGGTCTTTTAGTTGAAGCACACCAAAATGAGAGAAATATAGAGAGACTTGAGAGCAGCTCACATACAGTAATAAAAAATAGTATGTGAAGAAAAATAGAGTATGCTAGTGGGTATTATAGTGAGGTTTCTAAAATTAAAAGAGTTATGTTCTTTGAGGGTAGTGTAGCCTTTTGAGACTACCAAGTTATAATGTTTTTAACTATAGTGATGTATATTGTATATATGGTCCTCTTGAGTATTATTTTCTCCACGTTAAAAATAATTTGGTGTCTTTGATATTTTCTTGTTTTTATTATTTTAATGTGGATATTTTCTTTGTGGGGATTATTATTTCCCAACATAATCATCATGGTTGAAGCACCAACATAACAAGAAAATTGGGATCTGAATCAAATAGTCCAAGACTTC
This sequence comes from Lycium barbarum, assembly GCF_019175385.1. Lineage (NCBI taxonomy): Eukaryota > Viridiplantae > Streptophyta > Magnoliopsida > Solanales > Solanaceae > Lycium > Lycium barbarum. The sequence continues at coordinate 57,702,626 of NC_083340.1, forward strand.
GTGTAGGCTAAATAAATTTCGGAAAATTTGAAGTACGTATCGGAATAAGGATGGTGGAGGTTGTGGCACATTTATTTTGAGAGCAGAAAGAAACATTTTATAGAAATAAAGAAAAAAACGTCCAGAAAAGGTATTAAAAAATGACATGTCAAGTGCGTGTACACTACAAAAAATGAATATGCGAGCTTGTTTCCATTAAGCAAGGTTGTCCACCGCTTCTTTTCTACTGGTGGCGCAAGAGACTGTTCTCAGCGATTGCTCAAAGGTGGCCAATCTTCTGTACTTGAGTTGGATGCTAACAGTGTCGCAATGGAGCGTTCCCCACTCTTCCATTCTTTTGCGCAGTTGCTTTGTTTATTCCTTTCTCTGCCTCCCTCTTCACAATTCCATCAAGGGCAAGCGATAGCACTATCATACGCTAACAGAGAAAACTAATACTCCATCCGTTTCAATTTATATGAACTCATTTGACTGGGCACGACATTTAAAAAAGAGGGAAGACTTTTGAAACTTGTGGTTCAAATTAAGCCTTGAAAATTTGTGTGGCTGTAAATCATTCATAAAGTGAATTTGTTTCCAAATTAGGAAAGAGGTCATTCATTTTGACACGGACTAAAAAAAAAATAGATTTAAATAAATTGAAACAGAGGGAGTAGGTTCTATTTTTTCTGCATTAATAGAATCACTCACTCAATAGGTAGTCCGCCTATTGAGATATTATTTTTAAAAAGAAAAAAAATAGAATTAATTAATAGAATCACTCACTCAATAGGTAGTGTTACACCCCGGAAAATTTTCGTTCGTGCACAGTGAACTGACCGACGAGGAACTATTACGAGTATCGAACTAATGATGTTTTAATGACATTTTGGAAAAGAATTATAATGTCCCTAATATTGGTAATGAAGTTCCAAGTAAGTTACAAGAAGAACCCATAAGCCAAACATGAGCATAGGCCATCCAAAAGAGCGAGTTAAGGAAACATCTTCGTAATGATCTGGTTTGGAGGGGCCAAAACGCCATTATAAAGTTGGAATTTGGGAAAAACACCACAGGATGAAAGTTGTAGACAATTAAAAGAGCTTTCTAACCATAGGTCGTGGGCCCTCATATCCTATCGGGATCAAAAGTTATGGCCATTATACGAGGACAGCTTGGCGCACCTTGCGGCACAACATGCGGCTCCGCAAGTTAGACATGAGGCTCGCAAGTTCGACATGTGGCTCGCAAGTTCGACATGCGGTTACGCACTTCGACCGCAAAGTGTGCCAGTGAGAGTTGTTTGGCTGGCATGTTTTGCGACACAACATGCGGCTCGCAGGCATGCTTTGCGTCTCGCAAAGCGTGCCGCATGTTGTGTCGGTCCAGAATTTTCTGGACCATTATATATAGACCCAACTTCGTTTCTAACTCATTTTTTTCACCATTTTTGGTCCTAAAAACCTCTAGAACTCTCTCTAACATCTCATCCACAAGAAAATCAAAGGAAACCAAGATTAACAACATCAAATTCAGGAATCAAAGTGTATGAAACTCAAGTAAGATTTGTCTTCTTCAAGAAAATCCTAAGGAGGGTGAGGTAGGGTTTTGGTGCTAGAAGGGGAACTCCACTCAAGACTTGTTCAATCACTATCTAAGGTAAGTTTCATGACTTTCTCATGATGATTAAAGTGTTGATAAGTTAAAATGCTTGGATTGAAGAAGAGTGTAGGAAATGGGTCATGAAAGGTGAATAGTGACATTATTGGGTGAAGGTTTGAATTGAATCATGAATGTTAGTGTGTTACGAGTATGAATACGTTATAAATGACATGTAAACCATGAAATAGGTGTGATGTATGAGAAAGTGTGATGATGAGCTAAAACCCATTAATGTGGAGAGATTGGAGAAAAATAGTGGAATGTGGTAAATGCAAATAAATGACGATTGTTGTTACGATGTTGTGAGTGTTGTTAAGAATGTTTGGTAGTTGAAATGAATCATGGGAAATGTAGTAGGGACAAAGGGAACGCTTCCCAATTTTCCCTAGAACTAGTAGCGCGTTCTTCTCATCGATTGACTAACGATGGTGCGAATTCTCTCTTGAAGGTGGAGATGTGCAATCAAAGGAAATCAAGAGAACGATAGCATAGTTAACGACAAAGGTATGTTAAGGCTCGTTCCTTTCCTTCAAAGGCATGATTCCTATGTTACGACTTCATGAATGCTTCCATAGCCTCCTCATTTTCCAAAGCTAAACGTTTATGATTCCAACGCATGATTCCTCTCTTGATAACCCGTAAATGTGTCCCAAATGACCGTATCTTTCCAAAACAAAGGTTTATGATTTTGTAAGCTTTTATGATCATAATGACGGACACGTTTTGCAATGACAACGATGATGTCAAAGATGAGAATATTTTCCTATGATGACTACGATGAGAACGATTTCATGTTTAAAGATTCCAAGTTATGATTTCAAAGACGATATAAGAATATTGAGCTATTTCTTGATTTCTCAATTTTATTCATGGATGACGACTATATTTCCTTTAAGATTTCCAAAAGTATACGGAGTGACTTCTTACAAGATTGTGACCCTACTTTCTGTTCTTTTATATTAGCTTTCGTTGATAGTCTCGCCTTATGATGATTGTCCCTTCAAGGCGAGACATGACGATCATGATTAATCCATAATATAATTGGAGGTGTTCGACCTTACGTCACTCCGATGGAGTTATAGCTTTTCCTTGGGTTCTCCTGCATGCTATGTACATTATGTATGTATATATATATATGATATGAAAATGTTTTCAGGGGAAGTGGGGAAAGGTGAGGCGCTATAGACGCATAGCCACCTGTACAGCTAGCATATCATGATTTCATCCCGGACGCGGGGTGCCCGGACGCGGGATATATGGGTGATGGATCGGGCCGTACGTTCCTCGGCACTAATATACTATACTATATATGGATCGGGCCGTACGTTCCACGGCAATATATTAATGTATGATGACATATGGATCGGGTCGTTCGTTCCGCGGCAATATATTTATATATGATGATACATGGATCGGGCTGCACGTTCCGCAGCAATATATGATATGAAGTAAGTCAGCATGTGCTATTTCTTCTATACGTGACAGTCATATACAGTTGCTCCTTATTGATGTTTCCTTTATCTCATTGACGTATTTTCATTGTTATGCCTTACATACTCAGTACAATATTCGTACTGACGTCCGTTTTCTTTGGACGCTGTGTTCATGCCCACAGGTAGACAAAGAGACGGCGCAGACCTATAGGAGCTATCAGCAGATTTACAGGAGCACTCCACTATCTCGGAGGTGCCAGTTGGGCTATGCTTTTGTGTATATATGTATATGTCTAGTACTCCAGTAGAGGCTCGTAGATACGCAGTGTGGGTTATGTGGTCTCCCAAGGTTGCCATTATGTAGAAATTTATATACATATACGTGCATATTATTTTGATAGCCTAAAGGCTTATGTTTACAAAAGTATTTATGTTTCAAACAAAAGATGATTTCTTTATGATTTGAATATAAATTGATTAAAAGAGCACTAAATTAGTAGGATAAGTCATAGAACGAGCGGTGCTCGGTGGTTAGCCCCGGGTACCCGTCTCGGCCCCTAGCTGGGTCATGACAAAAGTGGTATCAAAGCAGTTCAATCCTAGGGAGTGTCTACGAGCCGTGTCTAGTAGAGTCTTGTTTATGGTGTGTTGCGCGCCACCCTAATAAACAGGAGGCTACAGGGCATTTAGGAAAAATGACCATCTTTCATCATAAGAAATCGTGCGATAGAGCTGTATTATAAGATTATCCCCTCCCTAACGGTGCGTTATAATTTCAGCGAAGCTGATGAAGGGAAAAGCTACAGCAGCCCAGAAGGGCAAGATGGTGGTTGAAAAAGGGCTCGATCGAGAGCCGTCTATATATATGGAGGAGGGTGAACCCCAGAATAAGGCCCCACCTCGTTTTTCCCATACTTCACCCAATTTCGAGGATCAAAGGGGAGCCTCAACTTTAGCTCCAGCATCCCCCGTTCCTCCCCCAGATGCCTCGGGCCAAGAGATGAGACAGGCTATTCTTTTACTGACTCAATTGGTTGCCAATCAAGCTCAGCGGCAGGATATGGGCCACGGTAACAGGGGTTGGAGAAATGAAGATAATTCTTCAGGGTTTGATCATGAGTTTAGGGGTGATTCGAGGCAAAAATTCTCTAGGCACTCAGTTCGTTTCACAAGTGGTGCTCCTCCGCAATTTCCCAGACTCAGATTTGATGGACTTACTTATTCTAGGTCACCCCAAAGTCTCAGAGTTTCCAATTCCAGAATTCGGAGTGGTTCTAGTCAGACGAGATTCTCGGTACCACGATGTACTCAGTGTCGCAGGTTACATAGGGGACCCTATCGTTTTGGCTCGGATGTTTGTTATGTCTGTGCTCGGCCAGGCCACTTAAATCGCGACTGCCTATCGCTACGTGGTAAAGATAAAGTTCGGACTACGAGAGTGGTAGCTGGCACTTCGTCATCGGTACGCCTCCCAAGGCCAGGGCCACAGGTGTTAGTAGGTGCTGGTAGAGACCAAAGAGGGACGCCTAGTCCGAGTAGATCCCGACGTCATATCCATGCATTAACTGAGCGACAACATCTTGAGTCTTCCCCTAATATTGCTCCAGGTATATTGTCAGTATCCTTTTATGATATGTATGCATCGATTGATTTGGGCCTTATGCCGTCATATATTACTTCAGATGTTATTGACTGTGTTAGAGTAAAAGACTGGGCCAATCAAGCAAATTGAGATGTCTATATTTGTAGTAACCTAGTGATAGCAGGATTGTGAGATACGAGTAAGTTAATTGACAGCGGGTGAATATAAATAATATGTGTATGTATGTGGATGTTGGAATCATAGACCGAGTGTGCAGGCATAACTTATGAGACAAGCATTATTATTTATACCCTTTAATGGTAAGTGATCTTGTGTTGTTTGTTTACGTATTATGTGTGTTCCGGTATATGTCCCATTGAGACATCGGACGTGTTTTCTGGGCTATGTGCAAGTTCGGAATTGCATGTTTACAAGAGAAACTCTGCCAAAATTTTCCTAGAATCTAAAGGAGATAAGATTTAAGCTTGTGACATGTTCTAGCGAGAAGAGATGTTGCGCAACAAGGTAATGGCAGGACGAGATTAAGTTAGGAGTATCATTAACAACTACACGAGGTGAGTTAAATACTATTGGATGGATAGTAACAGTAGTTATAAGGTAGTACTAAAGCATGTCATAGGAGAAAAAAGGTAACTCCAATAGAAGGTGAAACTGAAGTATTGATTGGAGGGATAAGCACGAGGAAGATACGATAAGTTTATTAGCAAAATAAAGTAACGGCATCACGGAGACAGAGATATGGATATGAAGGGCTATAATAAATGTAAATACGTTGGTGAAGTGACTTATGTGATAAGTGAAATAGGGATAATTAGAAAGAGTAATAGCTTAAGTATGCTCACTTTGCAAGGTTTAATCTATTTTATGAGCAAGATTTGCGGATGATTCCAACAAGTGTCACTCTATAGAGCTGATTATGATCAGGATATAATGAGGACATAGCGATAACTGGGATACACAGTAAGTAAAGTATAGCAAGGAAACGACTAAAGATGTGACATGCTCCATATGAACAAGGGGTGAATGCAAGTATGAATCCAACAGGTGAGCCCATGTGCGAGCCATGGGGCAGTAGATGAGGAAGCTTATAAAACCTTGTTAAAGGAAAGTCTAGCATAGAGGTTCTTCAATGACAAGAAATGATAGCAAGCAATGACAAAAAGGGAAGTCAACTTAAAAAAAAAATAAAAAAAAATGGGAAACTAGAGAAAAGTGATATGGCAAAGTCGTAGTAGTTGTGATTGGTAAAATCAAGAGTAAAAGAGCATAAGGCATAAGGGGTATTAGTTACGCATGAGACCTAGACCCTCGAGAACAAAGATGACGTTACAAGCGAACTTTGACCACCGAAAAAGAGGGCAAGTGATATTATATGGATAGTGTGGATAACCAGACCTACTACTGTTGTGAGCACCCCTATGGGATGAAATTTGTTAATTGGAGCGTATTTAGATATTGAATTATAACTACCAAAGGAGCTAAGTAAAATACATTATTGTTCGGATTGCTATGCCAATTGTATCACTCGATTACAAAGCTGTAAAGTGAGTATGTTAAGACCTCCCACACGAATTATCATAGTTATAAATTATGGGGAACAACACAAATGAGATATAGTATAGTAAGGGTGAATTAAAGATTTGAAGGTGAGGCAACGGAATTAAGAATGGTACAAGTAAAACCCTTAAAGGGGGGAAGCGAGTAAAAAGAATACAAGTGTAGAAATTGGAATGATGGACCCTAAGATGTGATAGATATAGACTCTGGAACTAAGAGTGAGAGTTGTACGGAAATAAGTCTAACGACTAGTAAATAAACGAATACGGATTGAGCAGGCATCTGAGGCTGTATTGAAAATCATCCGCGAAGACCTTGAACCACGTGACATTGGGAGCAAACAACTCAAGGGACATTGTAAAGGATGGCGATGTGATACTAGAATGGAGACAAATGCACTAATGATAGAGTCGTTGTAATGATATTGCGATTTATAAGCGACAATTGAGAAAAGGGACTTACGGTTTTCTATAGTAGGATGTAAGATATAAAGATCAAATAAAATAAAATGAATAAAGGAAGGAAGAGAGTGCGACGCGATAAGTTGCTACGGATAGACAAAAGATTTTGGAGTGCGAATAATCACCGAGCCTAGTCATAGTCGGGTACGTGAAACACCGGACCTTCGTAGTCGGACATGCAATGTAAATGATGTGACTATGAATATGACCATGGATACGATATGTAAATGAGTACGATTATGAATACGGATGCAATAAGGAAGCAGCCTCAGTCAAGATCTTGTGGCGAGACAACCACTGGGAAGAAATGACCTGGGAAGAAGAAGAGAAAATGAAATCCATGTACCCGCTTTTATTTTAATCCCCGGGAGAGATTCAACATGAGATATCAAAATTTTGAGGTATGTGATGCTTTATCTTTATGATGTTGCGGTCGTGTGTGGCCCTTATTGTTGTCATTGTTATGGCCCAGTGAGGCATTATGTATTATGGGTTGTTGTGACAGGATGGTAGTGCCATATTACAGGGGAAACTCTGGCGAAATTTTCGTAGAATTCCCAAGTGTTTAACATTTGAGGACGAATGTTCCAAAAGGGGGGAAGAATGTTACACCTCGGAAAATTTTCGTTCGTGCACAGTGAACTGACCGACGAGGAACTATTACGAGTATCGAACTAATGATGCTTTAATGAAATTTTGGAAAAGAATTATAATGTCCCTTATATTGGTAATGAAGTGCCAAGTAAGTTTCAAGAAGAACCCATAAGCCAAACATGAGCATAGGCCATCCAAAAGAGCGAGTTAAGGAAACATCTTCGTAATGATCTGGTTTGGAGGGGCCAAAACGCCATTATAAAGTTGGAATTTGGGAAAAACACCAAAGGATGAAATTTGTAGACAATTAAAATAGATTTCTAACCATAGGTCGTGGGCCCTCACAGCCTATCGGGATCAAAAGTTATGGCCATTCTACGAGGACAGCTTGGCGCACCTTGCGGCACAACATGCGGCTCCGCAAGTTAGACATGCGGCTCCACAAGTTAGACATGCGGCTCGCACGTTCGACATGCGGCTCGCAAGTTCGACATGCGGTTACGCACTTCGACCGCAAAGTGTGCCAGTGAGAGTTGTTTGGCTGGCATGTTTTGCTACCCAACATGCGGCTCGCAGGCATGCTTTGCGTCTCGCAAAGCGTGCCGCATGTTGTGTCGGTCCAGAATATTCTGGACCATTATATATAGACCCAACTTCGTTTCTAACTCATTGTTTTCACCATTTTTGGTCCTAAAAACCTCTAGAACTCTCTCTAACATCTCATCCACAAGAAAATCAAAGGAAACCAAGATTAACAACATCAAATTCAGGAATCAAAGTGTATGAAACTCAAGTAAGATTTGTCTTCTTCAAGAAAATCCTAAGGAAAGTGAGGTAGGGTTTTGGTGCTAGAAGGGGAACTCCACTCAAGACTTGTTCAATCACTATCTAAGGTAAGTTTCATGACTTTCTCATGATGATTAAAGTGTTGATAAGTTAAAATGCTTGGATTGAAGAAGAGTGTAGGAAATGGGTCATGAAAGGTGAATAGTGACATTGTTGGGTGAAGGTTTGAATTAAATCATGAATGTTAGTGTGTTACGAGTATGAATACGTTATAAATGACATGTAAACCATGAAATAGGGGTGATGTATGAGAAAGTGTGATGATGAGCTAAAACCCATAAATGTGGAGAGATTGGAGAAAAATAGTGGAATGTGGTAAATGCAAATAAATGATGATTGTTGTTACGATGTTGTGAGTGCTGTTAAGAATGTTTGGTAGTTGAAATGAATCATGGGAAATGTAGTAGGGACAAAGGGAACGCTTCCCAATTTTCCCTAGAACTAGTAGCGCGTTCTTCTCATCGATTGACTAACGATGGTGCGAATTCTCTCTTGAAGGTGGAGACGTGACATCAAAGGAAATCAAGAGAACGATAGCATAGTTAACGACAAAGGTATGTTAAGGCTCGTCCCTTTCCTTCAAAGGCATGATTCCTATGTTACGACTTCATGAATGCTTCAATAGCCTCCTCATTTTCCAAAGCTAAACGTTTATGATTCCAACGCATGATTCCTCTCTTGATAACCCGTAACTGTGTCCCAAATGTCCGTATCTTTCCAAAACAAAGGTTTATGATTTTGTAAGCTTTTATGATCATAGTGACGGACACGTTTTGCAATGACAACGATGATGTCAAAGATGAGAATATTTTCCTATGATGACTACGATGAGAACGATTTCATGTTTAAAGATTCCAAGTTATGATTTCAAAGACGATATAAGAATATTGAGCTATTTCTTGATTTCTCAATTTTATTCATGGATGACGACTATATTTCCTTTAAGATTTCCAAAAGTATACGGAGTGACTTCTTACAAGATTGTGACCCTACTTTCTGTTCTTTTATATTAGCTTTCGTTGATAGTCTCGCCTTATGATGATTGTCCCTTCAAGGCGAAACATGACGATCATGATTAATCCATAATATAATCGGAGGTGTTCGACCTTACGTCACTCCGATGGAGTTATAGCTTTTCCTTGGGTTCTCCTGCATGCTGTACATTATGTATGTATATATATATGATATGAAAATGTTTTCAGGGGAAGTGGGGAAAGGTGAGGCGCTATAGACGCATAGCCACCTGTACAGCTGGCATATCATGATTTCATCCCGGATGCGGGATATATGGGTGATGGATCGGGCCGTACGTTCCTCGGCACTAATATACTATACTATATATGGATCGGGCCGTACATTCCACGGCAATATATTAATGTATGATGACATATGGATCGGGCCGTTCGTTCCACGGCAATATATTTATATATGATGATACATGGATCGGGCTGCACGTTCCGCAGCAATATATGATATGAAGTAAGTCAGCATGTGCTATTTCTTCTATACGTGACAGTCATATACAGTTGCTCCTTATTGATGTTTCCTTTATCTCATTGACGTATTTTCATTGTTATGCCTTACATACTCAGTATAATATTCGTACTGACGTCCGTTTTCTTTAGACGCTGTGTTCATGCCCACAGGTAGACAGAGAGACGGCGCAGACCTATAGGAGCTATCAGCAGATTTACAGGAGCACTCCACTATCTCGGAGGTGCCAGTCGGGCTATGCTTTTGTGTATATATGTATATGTCTAGTACTCCAGTAGAGGCTCGTAGATACGCAGTGTGGGTTATGTGGTCTCCCAAGGTTGCCATTATGTAGAAATTTATATACATATACGTGCATATTATTTTGATAGCCTAAAGGCTTATGTTTACAAAAGTATTTATGTTTCAAACAAAAGATGATTTCTTTATGATTTGAATATAAATTGATTAAAAGAGCACTAAATTAGTAGGATAAGTCATAGAACGAGCGGTGCTCGGTGGTTAGCCCCGGGTACCCGTCGCGGCCCCTAGCTGAGTCGTGACAGGTAGTCCGCCTATTGAGATATTATTTTTAAAAAGAAAAAAAAAATAGAATTAATTAAAGAGTAAAGGGCACTTAGCCAAATTGAAGAGAAAATGAGTTAAAAAGGTCCTCTACAAACTGAATAGAGGTCCATGGCCCTCTATTTCCTTTTTGAATTATTTTATTCCTTATTTGCTTAGCTGGCAGAGGGAGTTGTCTTATGAAGGACTAAGCTGCAAATAAAAAAAATAAAACACTGATAATAATAAACCCAGGAAATTATAACGTTTTTAATAACTTGTAAGTTTACTAAAATACCCTTAACTCTTAATTAGAAATTAGTTTATATATTTTAATAAAACTCAGGTAAAGAATAAAATAGGAACTTTAAAAAATAAGTAGGTAGTGGGTGAGGGTGGTGGAGGGGTGGGTAGGGTGAGGTGGGTGGTTGTGGGATGAGGGTAGGGGTAGTGGGTGGGGGTGGTAGAGGGGAAGCTGGTGTGAGGTGGGTGGTTATAAGATGAGGGTGGGGGGTAGTGGGTGGTATGGTGGGGGTGAGTTATTGTGGGGTAGGGTTGGGCGGTGGTGAGGGGTAGTGGGTTGTGGTTTGGGTGGATGGCAGAGGAGCGGGGTAGTTGGGGGTGGGGATGGGTGGTAAGGCGGGGTGAGGGTGAGTGGTAGGGTGGGGTGGGATGGATGGTGGAGGGTGGGACAGGGGTGGGGTGGGATGGATGGTGGAGGGTGGGACAGGGGTGGGGTGGGGTGGGGGTGGGGGCTGGATGGTAGAGGGTGGGGGTATAATGGGGAAATGAAATACGTAACCACAGAAAAACCACCAAATTCATGGTTACAAAAATTGGGACTTTTCATGGTTATATAACCATGGAATGAACCACGAGTTTACAACACCACACATAATTTTAAAAACAATGGAAACAAACATGGTTTCATAGAAAACCATGCATTAATGAACCACGAGAAACCACCATCCAAACAGGGGGTAAGTGTTTGTTCCGTTATGTCTACCGCGGCAGAAAGAAGCGAGAAACTCCTCCCTCCCAACAAACGCTTCAATTGCCGCCTTTGATATTGCATAGTTTCTTCTCCTTAAGAGACCTTTCTGGTATGTTCACTTCTATATGCTTCTCTGCATTCTACTCTTATTGGATACTTTTCTTTGAATTTTCTACTTTCTTGTTTGGAGGAATACTAGTGAAATTTTGATTCTAATTTGCGATGTTCATCCTATCCCGAATTCATTTTTTTGTTAAGTTACTTTACTACAGTTTTTCAATTGCGACTAGCTGTGTGGTAATTAATACTTTTGGTGATATAATTTTTTTTCTCAGTATCGGAAAGCTTTCTATTGAAATTTTCTAACAGCTTGTTGGGATGGTTGTTTTGATTATTACTTAAAATTTTATTGTATCGTATACTTGAATCCATCGTTATGTAACGATGAAAAATCCCATTTTATGTAACGACTTATTTGGTGAGATGATTGTAGGTTTATTCTTCAAATTGTTGGTCGTCATCATGTAATGACGGAAAACGATACAATCTATTCAAAAGTTGTATTCATCAAAACAATACAATACATTGTGTAATATGATACATTATGAAACAATATGTAACAACTATCCAAACAAGGTGTAAATTTGGCATAAAATTTTTATTTTTATATTGTTCTGACCTTATAATGTTATAGAGTCTTTTGTTCTTTCCCCCTTGTAACTGATGATAGGTGGTAGCATGTGTTACTTAGGAGAGACGTTATATGTTGTAGGATCGGCTTTAACATAGAGAATTGATTGGATAAAGTGATTGCTCTGGTTCCGTCTCACTACTAGTATGGACTATTAGAAGGAACTAGTTGTGCGTGATTTTGTTCGATGCTTAATCTTTCTTTCTAAATATGACAAAGTTTGGTACTAAATTTCTTATATGAGTAGAATTTGTTTGTTAGATTAGTTGTCGATAAAAAGATGAATAACTGCACGCTAGGGATATATTAGGATGGTTGGAATTTCTTTCAATACCCTTAATGTGAGGTTTCGAGTTTGAGTCTTAAAAATAAGAAAACCTCTTAATAGATAGAAAAAAACCGGCCGAACCAAATTAACTTTGGTTTCGATTCTTTAGTCGGTTTTCGATTTTGATTTTTTAAAATTTCATTTTTTGGTTGCACTTACAGATTTTTGTTTTAGTTTTTAATGAAATCGCCTATGTTGTATTCCAGTGATCGCCTAAGTATATATGGTGATCACGTATGTTATTTTTTAATAAACACATATATTTAATGTTATAGTGAAAGTGCGATCATAAAAATTCTGGCGATCAAAAAAATTCTTAGTTATCCTCCCTTGTTCCTGTCTATTCGTGTAGTTGATAGGCAATTGAAATGGCAGAATCGTACGAGGGCAGTCAAGAATCATGTAGATGGACTGAGCCTCCAAGCTTCGATGAAATAGGAAACATTGGCTATGAAGCTATTCGTGATGGAGAAACCGAAGAAACAGATATTCCAAATACGAAGAATAACAATGACGACAATAACATAGAGGTTTATGAGTTTTTGATTATGAGCATTTAATTCTCTTTCATCCAAAATAATAACAACTTGATGAAAAAAAAATGTAGTTCAGTCCAAGCAGTCCCACTGAGCCATCGAGCTTTGAGCACCAAGCAATACAAACTGAAGTGGATAACGAGGTTAGAAGAGTCGAAGAAGAGGTAAATGATAAAATTTTAGTTTGACAAATCTCAATTTAGTGTAGTTTAAATATAGTAGGCGGTCTTTAATCATGATAGTGGATCAATTGGTTTTATTTTATTCTGCACTTTATCATCAGGAGATTATTTTAGACGACGGGCGACCTCCGATTTTGTTGAATTACCTATTTCATACTGTGATTGATGATACTGGTAATATGCCCGGTAGGGTGACAATTAGATGTCGGATGGGTAATTTGTTGGAAGCATTCAAGGATGTTTTAAATTCAAAAGGGAATCTACTAGTTACTACGATCAATGAAGTTGGTTTTGGACACTTTCTAGAGTTAGAGGACCAATATTGGAGGTCTGGTTGTTTTCATGGAGGATTATGTCACTACCTATTACTTAGACAAATTGAAACAAAAAAGAAGAATGAGCTTTGGTTTTTGGTCGGAAACAAGCCTATTCGGTTTGGACTGAATGAATTTTGCTTAGTTACCGGGTTAAATTGTGGTCCATATCCAAGTGAGGAATCCATAGAAAAGGCATTTGAGGACGGGAAAGAATTTGTTAAAAAAGTGTTAAAATTCTTAGGCAAACATTGCTTGTATGCTAAGGATCTTATGGACATTGTAAGTTTGAGGAGAAAAGGCCATTTTACTATAGAGGAGAAAGGTTGATGTGCTTCCATGTATCTTCTTCACTCAATTATAATGGTTGTTGACCATGAAAAGAAGCAGGTGCAAGAGAATTTCCTCGCTTTCACTACTTCTCTTGATTTCTTTTGTTCCTATCCTTGGGGCCGAGAAGCTTACAAGTGGACGCTTCAAAATCTGAAAAGGGACTTACGAGGCAAAGCTGTTGAGAGAGCCACAAAGATTGCCAAGGGAGAGAAACCAGAGAAGACCCCAGTGAATTACACGATAGCTGGCTTATCAACTACATTTGAGGTTTATATCTTGCTCTTTTGTTCCTTATTCAATTTTAGTTACTTACTAGTAAATTTGCGCCCAGAAAAATAAAGAACGACATATGAATGAATATATAATTGTTGTCATGTAAAAGAAAATTTATTTTCATTAATCAATTATTTCTGCAGCTGATGAGGTAGTTTAGATCTATTTACAACATTCAACGGATGAACTGGAGAAAATTTTACACATTAATGCGGCCTATGGTGCTTCTTTAACCTTGGTAATGTGGCTTCACAATTCTTAGTCGATGGTCCTCCCTGAGCATAGCCTTTCTTCATATCAATCAGTCCTCAAACCACCATTCTCAACTATTCTTTACAAAACCCAACCATTCTCCAGATATACTTGATTTATCAGTAAAGACAGTAAAGATAGTCTTATTTGCTGTTACGTGGGCTGAGTAGACAAGCAATTACTACATTTACTCGGGCTTAATTGCAATAGCTACGTGGGTTAATATATATAATATAATTAGTTAGTTAGTAGATTATTGTGTTATTATATAGAGAGTTGCCACATCACCTTGTCTATGCTTAACTATAGTGTTTGTAGGCCTAGCTTTAATGTTTATATATATATATATATATATATATATATATATATATATATATATATATATATATATATATATATATATATTGGAACTCTTATTATGTTTCAGGGATAAGCATAGACCATTATAGTCCACACTTTTCTGCTATATTGTGCACCAAATCCCTGTTGCAAAGGACACACTCAAATCAACATGGAACATATTCAAGCAAATCAACAATTGCTAATCACTGTAGTTCACAATTTCACACCAAATTAAAACAAATGATCGTAATAACATCATTAAGGTCTATCAAATATAAAAAAAAAAATCACAAGCTTAAACAGTTGGAGCAGAGTTATCCGGGACTCTATGTGGACATCGCGTTTTGTAGTGACCTGTTTGGCGAAAAATGGAACATTTTTTTATTTGTTTTGCTCTATTGGAGTAGTCGCCTATTGACGGGACTCGCTTAACCCTCTTCCTCCCTTTGGAAACTTCAACATCGGGCGGCAATACTTTAATTGCAGTAATTTCTTCTGTTGTCGTCCATTCAGTAATTGGTGGAACTGGGTAAATAGTCATCTCGTACGCATTCCTTCAATTCTCATTAGAATAGTAAGGATGGCATAACCCATGAATTTGCTCCGTCATCTCTGCACCAGGAACCTTATTCAATGCTACTATAGCATGCTCACAAGGAATACGATCTTTGTCAAATACCTTACATGAGCAAATTTTTAGTTCTAAGTTAACAAGAGTTGCAAATCCGATTCCACGAACATGAAACTCGAAGTCATTCAATCGATCAACAACCATACAAGTTGAGTTCTTATAGCAATTCCAAACCTTATTTTCACATCGCGGTGTCACATGTTGAGTATTATTTGCAGATCTCATACGACGAGTATAATTCCATTTTGACAACTTGACCTGGATAGCTCTCAATAATGCAAATATGGACCATTGTCTTTCAATTCTGAACTCATTGTTCAAAGATTCAGCAATATCAGTTGTCATTAAATTGTACCTGCTTCCAGGAAAGTGTGCTCTTGACCATCTCTCCACACCGACATCTGTTAGATACTCCCAAACCTTCTTATTTGCACTTTTTATTATATCAAAGTATGTGTCGAACTCATTAACTGTATAAGCTTTTGTAGCTCGCTGAAAGGTTTTCTGAAGCTTGTAGCATTTGAAATTGTTGATCAGATTTTGCCATAAGTGAACTGTACAACATCCATGATGTGCCACACCATACACTTCAGCAATAGCTTTTATTATGCTACCATGACAATCTGAAATAAAACAAAGCTCCTCGTCATCAGGGATGCAATTTTTTAATTTTTCCATGAACCACTTCCAAGACTTATTATTTTCTGAATCAACAACTGCAACTGCAAGAGGATAAATATGCCTGTTACCATCTTGTGCTCTTGTGCAAAGCAATACACCTCCATACCTTGAGGTCAAGAAGGTCCCATCAACACAAATAACTTTTCTCAAGAATTGAAATCCATGCAATGCTGCACCATAAGCAATAAAACATTACTTGAATCGATTATCCTCAAGTTCATAAGTTGTCACCGTTCCAGGATTTCTTCTTTTAAGTGCTTCAAAATATGCTGGTAAGACTGCATACCCAAGTTCAGGACTGCCTCTCACCTTTTCCATTGTCGCTTGTCTTGCTTTCCATGCCCTCCAATAACTGACATCACAACCGAGCTCTTTTTGGATGAACGATCGGATCTCTTTTGGTGTAGGGCCTATGCCACAACCAAATCTTGACATGCACTTCTGTCACGACCCAACCCCGTAGGCCGCGACTCGTGTCCGAGCAGGACACCTTATGTACCCAATAACCCCAAACCAACATATAAATTAGATACGCATATATAAAAGCCAAACGGAGTCGCAAGCTATCGTACATAAGCAGATGTAGCGCACGAAAGCCGATAAGGCCGTCACAAAATACATATTCTCAGAACATATATACACAACCCACGTATGTGTCTACAGACCTCTACAAACAATACTAACAGAAACATAAGACGGGACAGGGCCCCGTCATACCCCTGAATAAACATATACATATGTGATAGAAAAGTCTATACCAAAATATGGCTCCGGACAAAGGAGCACTCCAAAACAACAGAGCAGATATCCTAAGCGGGCGGATCTCTGAAGTGGGTATCTATACCTGCGCGGCATGAAAACGCAGCCCCCGAAGAAAGGGGGTCAGTTCGGAATATGTACTGAGTATGTAAAGCATGAAGTACAGTAAACAAAATCATAACCGGAACAGAAAGTACAGAAAATGAGTGCAAAGTCCATAATATCAAAATTCATACTTACAAAACATAAATAGTGTATGCAGAAACATATATCAAATCCGGCCCCAATACGGGACTCGGTGAACAGAACGTGGCGCCACCCCATCACTGGCGCCACAACACATCATACTTCAGAGTAGGGAATAGCTCTGTAACATATCATAACATATCAGATGGCCATATCATATCATATCATATCACCAACATCAGAACATAGATGTACATGGCACATCATACTCCGGACCCATGTACATGTCATACCTGCCCCCTCACATCGAGGCACGGCGAACAATGCAGTGGAATGCGCTTGATAACAAATCCTGGCCCGGGCTCAGTGAAAGAAGCATTGAGGCATCCACAAGCAGAGTAGTGAGAAACCAAATGCAGGGTAAAGTATAAAAACATTTACACAGACTCAATCGAAGAACCCAAACAACAGATCATTAGAAAGACGTCAGACGATAATCGTAGTGCATACCTTTCGGATGTCACGGTGGATTATGTCAGAACAGAACTTCCAGATTCGTGGTACATATCAAAACATTTCATAGGACTTAATGGAATATTTCAAACAGTTGTCGTTTAGGAATTAGAAGAGCAGCCAAGCGTTTTCTATAGATATCATTCGGAAACAATTCAATAGCACAATAGAAGTGGATTCGGAAATAGTGGGCCCGCCTCGGGTCAACCGAGGTGGCGGGCACAAATTATGTGTAATAAACTTTATGGAGTCGCTTATGAGGGTTGTAAGGTAATCAGATTCTATTTACACAAGTTCTAGGTATTTAGACAACTTTTCTAACCATTTGCAACAGAATTAGTTCAATTCCACTTAATGGAACAAGGGCACGTTTAGACGCAGGTTCCGAAGAGTAGAGTAGTCCCCGAGGTCCAAATTCAAACCTAATACATCTAGGACATGCCAAGAGAAGGAAAGGTGGAACTTTACATACCTTTCTTGCCTTTTACGCTCGCCAAACCTCAAATCCCGTTTCGTCCGAAACCTACAAATGGTCACATCTACCAAATGTTACTATAAGGCTTTTGGCATCCAATCTTGAATTAATACTTGTCTACCGAAATTTCGGCAGCACCTCCCCTATAAATACGACACCCCGAGAATTCAACTCGGCCAAAATAATTCAACAACAACCCAACAACAACACCAACAACAACAACAATCACTACAAATCACAATATGTCACAATTAGACTTCTTTCCAACATAATGCAATAGCTTTCATTCCGACTTCGCATTTTCAAATCAATACCAACTTGCTCATATTCATTACTAATCAAGATCACTACAATATAATTCGGAAACATTTCATATCATTTCTACAATATATTCACAAGATATACAAAATACACAAACTTTCCACCAAAACCATAATTCATCCGAAACCTCTAATTTTCGACATAAATATCCATAACACATTTTCATCCTCCAATTTCATTAACAATAGTCATAATTCGTGCCTTAACAATTTCATTTTTCATAATTACATAAATTTACCATAAAATCACAAAACTTCCCATAACAACTTAACAACCAATCTTTCATGCTAATATGGACTAGCATCCTTCTAAATTCACCAACCAACATAACAATTCACATATAGCTATTTCATAATTTTTATTTCCGTAATGAAGTCGAAATTAATACTAACAACATCAATAGCAACATCCTCCACATTCTACAAGTTAACTACATTTATTTTCATCCAAAATTCTCTTCAAATCTCATTCCATAATTCACAATACCAACGGACGAATTTATATCGCTATTTTTCCCGTTCTAATCCGTTAAACTTTAAATAATCTTGTTAGCAATGAAAAGGAGCCTTATCCATACCTTAATAATTCAGCCACCACGTTATCACCCTCCTCCTTGGTTGATTTTTACCTCAAATTGAAGACAACGCGACATACAACACTTTTGTCTTCATGGACTTCGGGATTCGGGGCTCGGATTTTGATCAAAATTGATTTTTCTTCTTTCCAATGCTCTTTTCTCTCTCTCTCTCCAGAACTTTCTGGTCTTCTTTGTATGAATAATGAGGAGAAAGACCTGGAATTTCATTTAAAAGGGTGTGGGTAATGGGCCTAACCCGGTTGGGCCCGAGTTGGGCCTAGCCCATTGACCTTTCGACCTTAAAACGTCCATATCTCCTTGTACCGACGTCACCTGGGAACGCACGACCTATGGCTGGAAAGATAATTCAATTATCTACAACTTCTATTTCTTGGTAATTTTCCAAATTCCAAACTTATAATACCGTTTTTGTCCCTCAAAGTCAGGTCACCCAAAAACATTTTCTTAAACATATTCGTTTGGAGGGCTTCCACTTTGATTTGGCCCAAGGGTCCTTCATGAGTTGTGTTTAACTTTACATATGTGATTCATATAACTTGTCACATGTTCCAAAAAAATATCGATGTGTGGGCCCCACCCCAGCAAATAATCCGACGTTCAAAAATACGGGATATAACACACAATTCAGCGATTACATCATATGAAGCTTGTCTATGTCCCTTTGATGCACTTTTAAGTTCACAAGTATGATAACCAACATAAGTTCTAACTTCAAAATGGTTGGATGTTCTCATCTTCTTGAATCGAACCCGCCAAGTGCACCCCTCAACCACACAAGCTACTACAACCAACGAAGGATTAGACCTATTTGTCTTGTATTTAAATTTACCCTTCATCGCAATCATTTTCAGGTTCTTCAAGACTTCTTCCTTGCCATCAAATATTTTTCCTGCACACAAATCCGAACCATCACTAAATTTGATTACTTCATCATCATTAGCTTCATTATCAACCTCATGTGTCACCCCATCATCTAAATTATCCAATGCCAATAGTTGTGAATGAAGTTTATCCAACTCCAAAACACCAACTTCGGTAGTTTCCCCACCTACATCATGTTCTTCGTCACCACTTTTTTCACCAACATCTGCAACACCCAAATCATCCTCACAATATGTATCAACCCCAAAAAATGTATCATCAGCCATAAAAATTTGTTCTTCCAAATCATTATCATTATGATCATTAACTACCCCAAAGTTGTTGCTCACATCATAGAGCAACGGATCAAGAGTGCTATCTTTTTCAACCACATCATTGTTATCATCCAAAGATACTCTAAGTATAGGTCCTGCTCCACGCTCATCAAACACTCCAAAATACACACGCAAATCATAATCATCTTTCAATGGAAAATATGATATGTCATCAACTGATCTATCAATTATCCTTGGCTTGTACTTTAGCTTCAATTTAGATGGATCACAATTTAGATCACAACGTTTACGAATTTCATTCACCAACTCTTGATACGTTATTCCATCCCCAACACCAATCACCTTCAATATTAACTCGGATGACGAACCTGTGGTTTCAACGTCCACACACAAAAATTTATCTCCCTTTATCACACCTGCAATGTAAATGAAAATTAATTAGTAAGATTGTTTATTTTATGATAAACAAATTTATACGATCTTAAATAATACATGAGCGATCTCTAATAATAAATAGGCGATCTATGACTACTTCAGAATCTTTCACTTTAAAAAAGGATACAACTTGAGCGGTCCATAACAAGTAAAGCCATGTTGATTAAGAGAGGGGTTTTTACTTGAGCACATTATAATGCACAACATTGCATCTGTTGACAAATATAGGTGCAAATAACAAAGTGTATACCTTGTTCAATTCTCTCTAATATATATACCATCCTCAAAATGAATATCTTGTTTTGAAGTTTCACAACACTTTCAATAAATGCATAAAGAACATGTATAGAAAAATATGACAATATGTTTCTTATAGATTTTAGTCTGTCATTTGCCACCATATAAACCTCGTTCATGATTGAGTGAATTTTTGTTTGTACTTTTCTACTATCTAGATTCCGGTAATAATTGATAACCGATCAACAAAAACACGTAATTAACCGGAGGTTTCAGAAAATCAGAATGATAAAAAATCTACTAACCAAGGCACATTCAGCCAAAAACATCAACAATGAATCACTTTAAGTAAAAGGCATGAGTATTCAAGTCATGAGCACTTACCTATAGCAAGTTCGAATGAAATTTCGATTGACCCACTTCGTGTAACAATTGAGAATTAGTTCACCCGCTTGTTGTATAACACTAGAAGATATTCAGAAACAATAATCGATGCTTCAAACTGTTGAACAAATTGCTGAGAACTCAAGAAAGCAAAAATTGCTGGACAGTTTCTTCAGTATTCGCTCAAAAATGGCGGCAAACCAGTAAAGCCGAGTACTGAGGCATATACCCACGTAAGGAAACAAAAAGGGAAAACTTTTGATTTTTGTAGTACGCCCCTTACTTTCTTGTTTATTTCAATAGGACGCCCTTTAATGATGACATGTCATTATATTTTGGTGTTAGCGGGACCCACAGGGCCATCAACTAAATATTTTAATTCTATTTGTCATGGACTTCTATTGCTATTTGTATAAGGCCATTTAACTCATTCACCAATTGAATTCTTTTACATTAATGAAAAACAGAATAAAAGATTTGTAACGAAGAAAAGGAAAGTAAGCATAATATTGCAAACCAAAAAAGATATTAGTGTTATGAAACAAGATTTGAAAGGAGATCTCTGAAATTTCCCCTTAATTAATAGTATTAAAAACATTATTGTTTAGACTTTTGCAAAAATTACATCACATAATTATACTTCTTCTGTTTCAGCTTATGTGATACTATTTTCTTTTAAGTTTGTTTCTTCTCTGTATATATCCAAGAAAAATACTGAAATTAACGTAATACCAAAATAGTCAGAAGACTCTTCCAACAAAATTGAAAAATATGTAATTGGCAACAAAGCTTTTTTTCTTTGTTGGTCAAACTGAAAATGCTCTTCTTATTTGAAATAGGTCATCGACTCAGCGTTTCCTACTATTTTATTTACTAGAAAAATGAGTTTTCTAAACAGTTCAACCCAGGAGCGGAAGGCTGATATAGAGTACGTTTATAAGGAATTGCACGTTTTGGATGATACTTATCATCAGAGTATGTCTCCCGACATTGTAGCTCATATTCAAGAAAAAATAGTCGATGGTTTGAATTTTCTATCTCCCCTAGAATCAGTGGCGGACCCTGCATGGCTTAGCCTAAAGCCTATAACCTTTTAACTAGAGCACCAACAATTCTTATTGTTTACTAGGTGCTATTTATTATTTTATACCAAAACTTCCAATATTTTTTATATGTCTACATAGAGTATCCGCCACGGTTAATGGGTGTTAATGGGTGCTCAAGCACCAAAAAATATAACATGGGTCCGCCCTAGCCTAGAATTGAAGCTCATAAAGAAGGAGGAGCTAATCAGTCTGTCGCTTTTGACCACTCGTCCACTCTCCCCTTCCCGGGCCTAGGCCCTCCTCAATGGGTTCTAATTCCTCGAAGGGGAGCGATGCCCCGTATCAATCAAAAATATTATTGATTTCATTTTAGAGAACGAAGACAATTATCTTCGCTAGCTTTCCGGGAGAATCTAGTCATTTAAGAACTTCATTGCAACTAGTAAATTAGACCTTCCGCCACAAAAAGAACTCAAAGCCTAAAGATAAGAGAGTTCAGTCCACAAGAAGCTTGTAGAGCTTTAGCCATTGAACCACATCCATCTATCCTAAACAGTAAGCCTTTTCTTGTTCGTTCTTCGAATGATGCTAGTGGAACTAATTCCTTCTGGCTCTACTCCAGTCTTTCCAGTGGAAGCAACTGATGCTTTGATCATTCAATGGACTCCTTGCTGTCAGTCCGCGCTTGTTGTCATGCTGGCAAAAGCAGGGGTTTGGGGATCTCTTTCTAAATTTGGAAGTAATTTAACTTAAATTTGTCATTAATTACTTTTAATAACTAGCTTTTGTAGCCACACAAATTTTATGGAATACTTACGATCGCGAATCTCAAAATTTCCCTTCATTTTTGAACTCCACGCCCAAGTCAAATAAGATCATTTAATTATGAAACAGAGAGAGTGGTAACTCTAGTATTATTTATTGATACAGCTGCACTGTGGTAATGCAGAGTGATGTACTAGTTTCTGTTGGTGCACAGGAAGAATAATACAAGCAGACAAAAAAAGATTTTTATAAAAAAAAAAAACAGCAAGCAACTATATATATATATATAGAAGTCCGTTTGTTCTCCTTGACTTCTAGTAGTGGTTGATTCTATGAAAGGCTCGAACATGTAACCCTCTATCTATATGAAGTTGGAGCATGGTTTTGTAGTTCACAGGCTCTGATTCATCACTCAACTTGAATACAAAGAATCGCATTAAAACTGCAGCAGTGATCTTCATGCTTCTGTATGCAAATTCCTTTCCAATACATATCCTTGGCCCTGCCTGTGCATCCAATCAATGTTTTACGTCAATTAGTATTATGTTATGTGTGTGAAGAGCATAGTGGATCTCTCTATAAGCGATAACGAGATTATGTGTTTGGTTGAATGTGTGCGAGGTGAGGAGGGGAGAATCCAAAATCTACAGTAAGTGGAATGTATTGAAAATAGTAAACTTAAATGTTCAAATGTCTAGGTTCATATGTTCGGTATTATCCATATGAATATAAGAAATCTAGGTGTATGGATTTGATGATTTCATTGTGGTAGTTCTTTGTATGTGTGTGAACTTATTTAGTACTAGATTTATGTCTAGAATCATCCTTTAGCACCTATATAAATTCCTTTGTAATGTTATTATGTAAGAGTGAAGTTTTTCTACTGATATAAAGTGAGTTTAATGTTTATTTCCGTCTTCCATCATTTTTATGCTCTATGATATTATCAAGGACTCGCCTTATATTTCCAACAGAATGAGTGTGATTTTATACATGAATGTAGATTTTTTTTTTTTTTTTAATGCATACATAACCAAGCTGAAAATTTTAAATTCAGTTAAACCCACGTAACCAAACCAAATCCACTTGTGTGGGCAAAAATATATATTAGATACCTTGGAAATTTTGGAAGTGTAGTTCTCTTTGATCAAGTTTCCAAATTCCAAAATGTTACACAGCATATTTGTGCCTCAGCAATTTGAAAATGATGGTTATAAGTTTCTATCTACTCCTTTTGTTCCAATTTGTTTGTCTTACTTTTCTTTTTAGTCCGTATAACAATTTTTTTTTTGACAACTCTTTAATTTCAACTTTCTACCGGGCATGAAAATTAAGACCACAAGATTAAAAGGTATTTTGATACTACATTTTACATATCTTTAATTTAAAATCAAAAAATTCAAAAGTTTTCTTTACTTTTTTTTAAATTCCTTGTCAAGTCAAATTGGACAAACAAATTAAAACGGACCTGGAAGGCAGTAAATTTGAAGGGGCTTTCTTGCTTGAAGGACCCATTCTCATCAAGCCATCTTTCTGGCCTAAATTCTTGAGCATCATTACCCCATAAGTATTTCATCCTACCCATTGCATAGGGTGGGTATGCCACCATATCCCCTTTTTTCACATTAAATCCATCTGGAAATACATCATCTTCGAGGCATACTTTGGCATTCTGGATACATACAAGCATGGAATGAAAACCCCAAATCAGCTAGAAATAATATATAGGGGACTTGGAAATACTAGAAAAAAGTTTTAAGTATTTTGTTTCAACCCCTGTTTGGTATTATATAAAAAGGAAGTACGTACGAATAGGGTCTAAAGATTTAAAAAAAAATCTTTTTCGTTATTGGACTCCAAAAGGAAATACTAACAAATTTGTAATAAGTATTCATGATTATTGTATCAAACAAACACGATTTAGTTCAGAAATTTACACTCTATATCACTTGAGTTGTATAATTTTAAAAAGTTCCCTCTAATTTTAACATCTTCCCTTCCTTCCTACGGGGCGATGTTGGGTGTGCAAACAAAGTACCACATTGGTAGTTGAAAAGAAAAAAAGAGCTACTTATAAGGAATTGGATACTCTTAATGATGTAAGGTCTTTTGGGGAAAACTGTGAAGGCTTGGCCCAAAGCGGACTATTCACATCATGTTAAGAGTATATTTGGACCGTTAAGCTAAACAACTGGTATCAAAGCCAATGGTTTGATGGGACGAGTATGAAGATGACGGAGTGTGGCGTGAGGCCCGACTTAGTGCCTTTGCCCGTTTATGGGCTGGTTTACAACCTTTTACCCATAGCTTTGAAGACGCATACACAACATTTGGGCTTCGGTGACCGTAATACTCTGACGATGTGGGTGGCACATTGACACGTTGAATCTCTGACCAGTAATGAGTCATGTGGAACTTAGTTCGAGAGAGAGATTGTTGGGTGTGCAAACAAAGTACCACATTGGTAGCTGGAAAGAAAAATGAGTTACTTATAAGGAGTTGGATACTCTTAATGATGTGAAACCTTTTGGGGAAAATCGTGCGGGCTTGACCCAAAGTGAACAATATCACATCTTGTTAAGAGTATATTTGGACCGTTAAGCCCAACCGACGATGCGTGTCAGCTTCCATTGGGTAAACTAATATCGTTAATGTTGACATAGCTACCTAAATATATTGGCTAAATGAGGCAATTAAGAAAAATACAAGAATTGTTTTTGGTAGAAAAAAAAAAGTACAAGATTTAAGGAATATCCATTGACAATATAAAGTCAGTATAAATTAATCCAAACTATATACCGTATTTATTTACAGATTACTTATATATACAGTCAAACCTCTCTGTAATTACCATTTGTTATAACAACATTTCACAATAACAACTGATTTTCTCCAGAACCGATTTTTCATGTTATATTTTACTTCTTTATAACATCATTCTACCTATAACGACAGTGACATTCATTTTTTTTCTTTTAACAAGCTAACAGTGACATTCATTATTGTGATAGGCTCTTTATTAAATTACCTCTCTATAACAATCAAACTCAAATTTTGTGTAATGATATTTTGTAAGAAATATATTATGTATAAAAATAAAATATTGATGGTAATTATCATTAGTGTCATGCACACGTAAATTTCAAATACGAATATCTAAAAGGAAAAAAATTATGTTTCTCATAATAGTCTGATTTAGTCTTGCAAAATTTCAGAATCACCTATTTTCAATCTACCAATTTTGTATAAATTTGATATTTATTTTCCTGATTTTGGTAGCTGTAATTAGTCTATTTTAAGTTTGAAATTTTGTGCTCTTTTTCCTTTATTAGTCTCAATTTAGTCTCTTTTATCACTAAGAGACTAGAATTTATGAAACAACCTACAATTGTAGAAATTTTACGTCAAACTTGAAATATTTAAATTTTCAATTTATTGTAAATGCATCTGTTCCTTATATTTTGATTCTTTATTTGTACGGTGCAACTAATTATGAATTTATTAGTAATTTATTAATCATTTGAATTTTTAATTTATGAAATATGAAAATCAATTAAGATTTTAAAATTAACAAGTATAGAAAAATAATTTTTTGCTTACATTTGTTTATAACAGCTAAATGATATCTAAAAATCAAATGTCAATATACATACATAACAACACCCCAGCAGCTATGAAATTTCAGACAAATACTGCCATTATAGAGAAGTTTGACTATATGTAAAAGATTAAATTTAATTACTTCTCTATTATAATTACTTTATTTATAACATGTTTGTGTAAATACGCCTCAACAACTTTAAGACAAATCTTATTACCAAGCGCGATCATCTCATTTAAAAGTTTAAGTTATTAGAGTGCGTATACTGAGTACACTTTTATATTCTTAATTATATTCTCAACACACTTTTCGCCTGCGGGCCTAATTCCTTTTTTATAGGCCACACCTATGATAATTATTCCCTCTGTCCCGATTACGTGGCACAATTTGGATTTCGAGAGCATCAAACCTTGTTAATTTTGACCGTCTTCGGATAAAAAATCTTTAAGCGTTTTTAGATGAAATTTACATATTTGAAAGCTACGTAAAAAGTACTACAATACAGAGTAATTGACAATTCAAAATATTTAAAAGATATATGAAAAAATGATGGTCAAAGAAAAACTTATTTAAATCTTGAAATTCGAAAAATGTCACATAAATTCGGACGGAGAAAGTATTTTTGATAATGTGTTGCAGTAAAATTAGATCATAGGACATTCTAATACGTGCACTAGTATCATGTTAAAGAGTGTGACTATCTCATCTAACAAATTAAATTTTTAAATAAGATATCACACACATTAACAAATATTATACGTAACTGAAGCAAGTTTATATGAGAGTATATGTTTACCACTGGAATGGCTGGATAAAGTCTTATAGTCTCGGAAAGCACGGCATGGAGATAAGGCATCTTATCAATTGCTTCCTCTTTCAGATTTGCAGCAAAATCTGAAATTGTTGTACTGCCTTTCATATTGGTTGCTTCTTTGATCTCTTCTGCCAGTTTTTCCTGCACAACTGGATATCTGCAGAGCATCAAAATAAACCAGGAAAGTGTGGTTCCTGTTGTGTCTTTACCACCACCCATGAAATTTATCAATATATCTCTTAAGTACTTTGGATTTGTCGATGAGTAATGCCAGAACCTTGACAAAATGTTTTC
The DNA here is from genome assembly GCF_019175385.1 of Lycium barbarum. NCBI lineage: Eukaryota > Viridiplantae > Streptophyta > Magnoliopsida > Solanales > Solanaceae > Lycium > Lycium barbarum. The sequence continues at coordinate 57,729,940 of NC_083340.1, forward strand.
TCCTTTCTGCTGTAAAATGAAAAAATGTCCACAATTATATAGATCTATATATATCTGGATCAACAAAATATATAACTCGTGATGCATGGGAGTACGTATTTCATGAAATAATAAACGTTTAGCAAAAACGATACCTAAATTAAAGAAAAGGACAAAAAAGAAGGTGTGTGAAACGTTTTCTAATTCTTGTATGTGAATTAGTGAATATGTACAAGTTGCTCTATTGCGTTGGCTTGCGTATATTGCATGACTTGTCATTTGTGGAGTAACCAAAGTTGTATACTCCTTGTTCCATTTCATGGATTAAAGAAAGACGGGTTAAGGGTGAAAAACATACCTCAAGTATCACAATTTTTTTAGTATCCCACCTAGTGAGAGTTTCCTACCTAAACTATCACCAATTAACTTGCAAAACACATGTCAAATATCAATTGTTCTCTTTTACTACCTGAACTATCACCAACTAGTTTGCAAAACACACTTAACAATTGATAGTTGAGGTATGTTTACAAATTAGTTGGCAATAGTTTAGGTAGGAAAATTGAACAATTGATAGTACGTTCAGGTGCATTTCACTGACTAGTTGGTGATAGTTGTTAAAAAATAATATAATATCTCAAATATATACTATCATCTTTGGGTATTTTTAATGTGGTGTAATATTTGACTCTTAAATGGCCAAGCCATTCAATTTTCATTCTTGAATGGGTAATTAATGGAGACAATTATTTTGTTCTCTAACGTTCATCTTCACAAATTTAAGAGACCTCTTATTGCCTTTATTCTTGTTAATATTGTAATCAATTTCCAGTGAACGTTGGACTTCTTCTTTATTATCCTCCATTTCATAAGACGGGTTTTTCCTCATATATAAGTACGTACCATTTGCCCATTGTGATTAATCCTTATCATAATGAGCTATTAATCTCCATTATATGCTATTAATCCTCTTAATAACCTTAGCAACCTATTTACTACCAATCGTTGGAGCATTATATTTCAACCATCTGATGAGATGGTGTTCTTATCTATACACTTCATATGTTTCAATCTATGTGAACCTATTTCCTTTTTAGTCCGTGCCAAAATAAATGACCTCTTTCCTAATTTGGAAACAAATTCACTTTATGAAATGATTTACAGCGACACAAATATTCAAGACTTATTTTGAGCCACAAGTTTCAAAAGTCTTCACTTTTTCTTAAATGTCGTGTCCAGTCATATGAGTTCACATAAATTGAAACGGAGGGAGTATATTGAGATCTTCTCTTTTGGAAGCTATAACATCTATAGAAATTCCTTCTTCCTATATTATATATTGTGTTGGTTTTCTGTTTATTCAATCTTTGTTAGATTCTGGCTCCTAATTAAACATCCTTAAGGACAGTGTCTCAATTGACATGCCTTAAGCTTTGAAGAGTTCTCTACAGTATTAGTAATAGAGTATTTTCCGTAAGATTTCCAACAATAGTTTAGGCAGGAAACTTGCACACCTGATAGTTCAGGTAGGAAACTTAAAAAAAAATGATACTTAAGATGTGTTTTTGACCATTATCTCAGAAAAGAATGATATTTTTTATATGTTTGAATAATTTTAAACTTTAATTTCTCATTTTAACTTTAAAGAAATATTTTTATAGTCATAGAAATATCCATGCAAATTTAAGACCACAATTTCTAGATGCTGTGTAAGAAAAACCAATCAAACAATAAACCATATAAAATCAGAAGAAGGAAGTGCTTTTATTTTCTTCAACGTTTTCATTTTGACCCTTGTGAGAATATTTTGTCCAATAGATATTTAGAAAGAGCAAAATAACTGACTTACTGAGGAATCAAGATCTTGTGAAAGCTGCTCAGCTTTGCTGCTGATAAGCTTATACATGTACTCGTCTATGATTTCCAGACTTTTCTTCAACTTTGCTTCTGATCCGATATTTATTGCCTTTTTAATCTTCCAGAAAAGATCAATGTATCTCAAAAGACTCATTTCACTTGCATCATCAAGTGCTTTGATGAATTTGTTAGCACCTTCCTGACATGGACCACATACACTATCCAGTTCAATGCCAAAAGCAACTTGAAATACAGAATCCAAACTTGACTTCAGAAGCAAATCCTATAAAAAAGGACATATCTGATGGTTAAGCATTACTATATATAGGTTCAGTACAGGGGTCATTTGCACTTCTGTCCCTACTTTGTGCTGGTCATTAATTTTTATCTCTCATAACAAATATTCTCTATGTCCCAATTTATGTGGCACAGTTCGGTTTTGAGAGTCAAACAGTTTAATTTTGACAGTGAATTCAGACATGGAATCGTTAAGTTTTTTGAAATAAAATTTACATATTTGTAAACTACGTAAAAAGTAATATAAGTCACAATAATTGCTAATTTAGAATATCTAAAAGATATAAAAAAAAACATTACAGTCAAAAAAAGACTTGTTTGAATCTCGAAGTCCGAAAGGTGCCGTAAATTGGGACGGAGGGAGTACTAATTTTTTCGCAGGACATAAGTTTATATTTCCTCATCATGACATTTCAAAAGTTATGGCCTGCGCCCTTAAAAAACTTAAGTCCCACATAACTTCAATTTTTAAAGGTAAAAGTTAAAGACCAGCATGTTTGAAAGGAAAACCGTGCAATTAAATGTAAGTACAGGGGAGGATCTTGAAAGGAAAACCGTGAAATTAATTGTAAGTACAGGGGAGGATCTAGGTAATCGGTTGTGGCTTTTAGGGAACCAATAACTTTTACGCTGACCCTGTATTTGTATTAAAAAATTTAAATATATAAGAAATATTTGCTGGGAATCATTAACAAAGTAGGGTCTTGGTCCAGCCAAGAAATAAAACTTTCTTAAGCTTTGTTGGCTTCCTGGATGAGGGTTCGATTCCTCTTTAGCACATATTATTAATTTTCTTTTTTAACCTGAGATTGTTAGAACTCATAAACTTCAACTCTAGATTCATCTCTGATTCATAAGCAAAAAAATAAAAATAAAAAGTTGAAGAGGGGTGGGGGGTTGATTTGTTTAAAGAGCTCACTTGAATATCTACTGTATCTTTTGAATTTGCAGATTGATCTAAGATGTTAGCAAGCTTAAGTGCATTGTTGGTGAAGATAAGACTGTTAACTTCCCTTATAACCCTTTTTGAGAATTCAGGGCTCGAAACTTTTCTCTGCTCCTTCCATTTCTCACCGTCCACAGTAAACATACCATCTCCATAGAAGTCTTTTAGAATATCATGATGATAATCTCCCTGCACATTTTTAAGGAAATTAATAAGTCAATCCAATTATCATACTCCCTCCATCCCAATTATATGTAGCACACTTTTTTTAGTCAGTCTAAAAAAGAATGTTACATTTAATTGAAAATAACCTAACTTTAAAATTCTCTTTTTAACCCTTAATGAAATGATTTATAGTCATATAAATATCTAAGGTTTGTTTTATATCATAAATTTTAAAAGTATCTTTCTTTCTTAAATTTTGTGCCTCATCTAGGGGAGAAATGATTTTTATCCCTTTACAATTTTTTTTTAGTTTTATAACATTTTTATAAGAGATCTGAAAGAAAAAAAAAACACAAAATAAATCTAAAAATGTTATTTTCTTCTATTCAAATTGTAAAAAGGCAAGAGATTTCATTTCCTCCCTAGTCAAATGGTACCAAAATTAAGATCTCCCTCAATCCCAATTTAATTAAATGTCTTACTTTTTTTTTTTGTTTGTCCAATCTAAAAAAGAGTTAAGTTTTTTAATTCCAACATTTTACATGACAAGTTTAAGACCATAAGATTTAAAACACTGCGTACACACATCTTTAATTTTAGGTCACGAGATTCAAAAGTCTCCTGTTATTTTTTTAAACTCTATGTTCAGTCAAACTAAGACACACAAGTACTTCCTTTCACGTGAAGTGAGTATATTCCATGTTCACGCTAGAAGTATAATTTATGAGGATACGTAACCTTTCCATAGTTGTCGAAGTTGGTCTTTAGAATGTACTCAATATTAGCTGGATCCGAAGTATAAATCTCTCTCCGAAATGGGCTCTCAAGTCGATAAGTCTTGTATATTGCAGCAAGATCAGCCATGTGATCATGGATCCGATGAAAGTTTATGAGTTGCTTCGTTGTAGAATCAGCAATTGGATGGTATCTCTTTTTTCCTTTTTTCTTTTCTCCTAATTTGTTGATGAAGTAAACTATGAGTATGAGAAAAGATAGACAAATAGAAGGAAATGTTGCAACTATGGAGATTGGATTCATCGCTCAATATCAATGAAGCACCTTTTTTTTTTTTTTTTTCTTTGCTTGGTGCCAATACTTCCAAGCTAGCTTCTATTTATAGAGAGTATGATGACATGGATCCTTTTTAGCTTTGGTATTTTGAAGGAGTTGTCTTTCTTGTTTCCTTGTTCGATGCGTATTTTTGCTGTCTTAACCAATGTATTTAATTAAAGGTGGAAAACCACTTTTTTGTCTACTTCACGATGTTATATGTGTAACAGGCCAGCAAACTTGAGCCGTAAAATATTAGGTAAATTTTAGGAATTTTCACTTGGGGTAGTTAACATAAGAGTTATTTAAGTATAATAACTTCACTTTAGTTTTATTATAAACCGTAGCTATAAGGTATTTGTAATTACAATTCTTAGTTATATTTTGCTTGTTTCACGTCTATTCGGTGAACTACTTGTAATTGACGGTATGTGTTGTTTGACTGGTCAATATACATATGTGTTTGGCTGATTGTATTTTCGCAAAGTAGAGTATTTGACTGTATGTATTGTCAGAGGCAAATTTAGGTACAAAAATTGGGTCACATGAACTCATAGTCACTCGACTAAACTCGATATATTATGTATATAATTTTGAAAATATATCTAATATTAGCTTAAGGAACACCGGTCAAATCATGCTGAGTGGAGCACTGGTTAGGAACTAGGTTTTATTCCTCAAGGTTGGCGGGATCAAACCCAACCTGCTGCACATTTTTAAATTTTTTGTTTTGTGTCTAAAGTAGCCTTTAACTTTCCCTTTTTATATTATTTCTAAACCCATTTTCTTCTTTAGATCTAATTACCCAAAAGGAAAAAACGTTTTCCTTACTTATATTACATCTAATTACTTTTTTTCTTTATTTCTAATTACCCAAGTCCCAAAAGGCAAAATAAATATACTCAGATGAAGCAATGGTGAACTCATCGTCTTGAAATTCTGGATTCGGTTCTGTGTGTTGTTCAAGTGATCTATATGTAACGACGTCGTTATGTGCCTTTGACCATTTTATCCCTATTAACCAATTCCCGAGAATATAAAGCGATTCTAGTGAAAACTGAAGGATCTGGAATCCTCAAGTGAGAGCGTTTGACCAATAGTTGACTTTTGGGTAAATGGACCGTTTTCGGAATTTCGTCAATTTCGGGAGGTCCGGAGGGTCGATTATGACGTGGTGGGGGTGGTTGGTTCCGTTCCCGAGGCGTTTGGTTGCGTTTTGGGTACTTAGTTGGAAACTTGATTTTATTCGTTTGGGGGTTGACTTGGTAAATTAGACCTTCGTTGGGAATTCCTAGGCCACGGGTGAGTTCATTGAGTGTTTTTATATGTGTGTGCATATCTGGTCGTGTACGGGAGGCCTCAGATTGATGTCGGGATTTCTGGAAAGACTTGTGAAAAAATAGATTTTGCTGGTTCTGGTATGACCGCCATAGCGGGACCGCTATGGCGCAGTCCTGGCCTCCACGACGAGGGATGACTTTTAATGATTTTCGCTATAGCGGAAGGCATGACTGCTACGGCGGGATCTCCATGTCGATCCTGGTGACCGCTATAGCAATCGATGGGACCAGAAACTCATTTTATATTCCTAAGTTCGAACCATTAGTCCAACACTTCTAAAACCTAATTCTAAGGGGTTGTTTGGTATGAAGGATAAACATAAATAGTCCTGGGATAAGAATTTAACAATTCCTTATCCCTTGTTTGGATAGTAATCATGGGATAAGTTATCCCAGGAGTAAAAATAGTGATGGGATAACTTATACCTGCCACAGAGTGGAATAAGTTATCCCAGGATAAGTTATCTCGGGATAAGGAAGAAACCTTTTTTTTTTTTTTTAGAAATTATCCAATGTATAATACTTTTAGTCCAACATACCAAATAGTCAATAAAAATAACTCTAGAATAACTAATCCCAGCATAACTTATCCCAAGGTAATTAATCCAAGTATAACTTATCCCAACGTAATTTATTTTTGAACCAAACGACCCCTAAGAGCTTGAGGGGGTGAATATTGAAGAGACTTGGCGGAATCATCTTTGAGAGTAAGTTCTAAACCTTTATCTTGCTCATATACCTTCCTTTCTTGAGTTTCCATAGTGGTTTAAAGTCCTAGAATATTAGGTGTTGAGACTTAGACTCCTAATCATGAAATCTTTAGCATAAATGTTTCGCCTCTTGTTTTAATCGTAGTAGAACTTGTGGTTTCCTAGTCAAGTATGCCTTTGGAATAGAGACCCGAGCCCGAGTTGGAAGTAGAAAGTGTCTTGCCCCATGTACAAGGGTACCAGCAGGTGTTCCTGGCAATTTACAGGATTAGAAGTTGAACGAATGGAATCAAACGCGATCTGAGCTGAATCTGAGAAAATCTGCAGACACCAGTCATCGTCGATGGACCGTCGTTGTGCGGCATCGACAGGGTTCCACAGCCTTGCATCTGCAGGTGCAGGTCGACGGAGCAAGTCGACGGATCGTAGACACGTCGACCCGCTTGTCGAACCGGACTGCTGTAACTTTTTGGCTTCAAAGTATAAATATAGGAGCCACGAACTTATTTCTCATTTTCCTCCATTCCAAATCAGAGGAACCCTAATATTTTCTCTCCCAACATTTTTTCATCATTATTAGTGAATACTTGGTAAGATTCGAGCCCGTGAGCCCGTGCTTGTCAAGAAGAAGGTTGTTTCTAGGGTTTCTTCAAGGTTGTGAAGCTTAGGAAGTTAGAGTTGAAGTGATTCTCGGAATCTTAGACCCCTCAAGGTATGTAAATGATTTCTACCCTTGTATTTGAGTTTATTATCAAGAGTTTTAGTGATTTGAAGTAGAGAGAGGATACTTATGGAAGTGGTAAGTTGATGAAGGGTAATATAATGATTTGGGGTTATTTTAAGAGATGATTGGAAATGGATGTAAGTATATTTTGATATATATAGGTGTGGTCATTGTGTTGTGGGTATTGTGGTTGATGTTAGATTGAATGGGAAGTCTAAGGGAAATGTTGAGCTTACAAGGGAAATGTTGTCCATAATTCGTTAAGCTTTATATGTATTTAAAGATGGTTAGTAAGCGAGACAAATAGTCTAATTAAGGCCTATGTTATCTTAATTGTAGACTTGCAAGTTCGGGAGGTAGAAGTTGGACGATTGGATATATTTCAAGGTATGTTAAGGTTATCCTTTCTTTCCTTTGACATGATCCTATGATATGAGCCAACAAGTGAGTAAGCGAGCTTTCATATTACTCTACTCTTTGAAGTATTTGAAGTACTCCAGTCTTTGATGTTCATGTACCCCGTTTATGAGTGTTCCTCCTGTTCATGGGTCCAGTCTTATGTAGCCAGTTCTATGTATATAGTTTACTCATGCATTACATTCATTATATATTTACGTACATTGACCCGTGACCAGAAGACGTTATATACGCGAATATTAGATATATGTGGAGTATGAGAAGAGAGATAGGCTTTATACACGCATTACCACCATGATGATGATATGCGAATCAGGCTGCACGTATCGCAGCAATGTATATAATGATGGCCGCAGAGAGGCCGATATGATATGAGAAGAGACACAGGTGTTATACACGCACACACACACACACACACACACACACACACACACACACACACACACACATATATATATATATATATATATATATATATATATAGATGTATGACCTTCATTGATAGGCATGAGCATGCATATTATGCGCCCACAGTGGCATTGTCAGTTACACAGATTTATGCAGATACATACTGATACTAGTTCATACAAGTACATGCAGATAGTCACTTCAGCTTATGAGTTCAGATCTTATTCATGATTCTTGTATATACATATATATTGTTCTTATGCCTTGCATACTCAGTACATTATCCGTACTGACTCCCCGTTGCTCGGGGGGCTGCGTTCATGCCCGCAGGTACAGGTAGACAGACAGGTGGTCCAGCTTAGTAGGACTTTTATCCAGCAGCGATCAGTGCACTCCATTTGATCCGGAGTTGCAGTCTATTTTGGTATGCCATTCTTTTGAGATATATATAGATGGGTATGACGGGGCCCTGTCCCGTCCTTTCCACAACTTTTATTAAAGTAGAGGTCTGTAGACAGTTGTATGTATTAGTCAGATGATGCAGCTTTGTAGGCTCCTATTCTTTTGTGTACAGTATATGTAGCGGCCTAGCTGGCTTGCACTGTTCTTTCAGCATGTTTATGTATATACAAATTGTTCGGTGTTCATGATGTAGCCTATTTATGAGATCAGTTTAAGTCATGTATGGGCCCTAGATGTCCAGTAAGATTCAGATATGAGTATAGGGGTGTTTGGTCGCTAGAGGTCAGACACTCGTCACGACTCATCGATTTGGGTCGTGACAATAAATTGTTTAATATTGATTAACTTACTGTTTATATCATCTATAAGTGTAGATTAACACATTCTAGGATGGAATTGTTGTTATATCCCGTATTTTTGAATGCCATATTATTTGCTGAGGTGGGGCCCACACATCGAGATTGTTTTTTTGGGACATCTGAAAATTCATATGAATCACATATGAGAAGTTAAACACAACTCAAGAAGGACCCTTGGGCCAAATCAAAGTGGAAGTCCTCCAAACGAATATTTTTAAGAAAACGTTTTCGGGTGATCTGACTTCGAGGGGCAAAAACGGTATTATAAGTTTGGAATTTGGAAAAGTATCAAGAAATAGAAGTTGTAGATAATTGAATTAGATTTCCAACCATAGGTCGTGGGTCCCCAGGTGACGGCGGTACAAGGAGATATGGACGTTTTAAGGTCGAAAGGTCAGTGGGCTAGGCCCAAAACGGGACCAAACCGAGTTGGCCCAAAAAAAATCAAAAAATAATAATAAGGCCCAAATTTGTGAGGCCCAACCGGCCATGGTTATGGCCCAAGCCCATATTAAATAAAATTTGGTCAATAAAAGGATGACTAAGTCATCCTTATCACAATAAGTTCTAGAGGTTTCAAGAAAAGAAGAACAAGAGAAAGAAGAGAGAAAAGCTTAAGGCCATTTCGGCCATAGAGAAAGTCCATGAGAAAAATTGATAAAAATTCTTCAAAAATTATTTTCTACAAGATGCCAAGTTGTAGTCAAGTAAGAATCCGCACCTAAAGTTTTCCACTTTTTGTTCAATAGAATTGAACTAGAAAGTGTGCCAATTGTGGGAGAAACCTCCTACACCCTTAGAACTTGTATAAATGGGACCCGATTACCCTAAGACCCTCACAAGTAACGCTATGACACATAACATACGTAAATCGTATACGCTACCTCATCCGGCCCGAGGTGGGCCCGTTACTCTCGGATTTTCCTATAGTCGTGGTTGACTTACTTGAAGTAAATCCAAAGGGGACTTTTGATCCCAATCTCGTTACCGAATGATAAGTACTATGACTACTCTAACGAGAATGTTTCTATGAGGATAATGATAATTATAATGTTAGACAAGAGACTGTACCTTTGATAAGTACGGCCGGAACGACTCTATGACTAAGATGACTAAGCTAAGTATCTTATGTAAACATGAAAGTGATACACTAATTTTTGAATCGTATTTATATTTCCTAGCTATATCTTTATTTTCTCTGACTCCAAAGCCTATGATGGTCATCTATCATGCCCACGATTTCATTCTACGGTTACTGTAATACTATTCTCCGTTGATAGTCTCGCCTTAAAATACTTGTTCCTTCAAGGTGAGACAGAGCTATAACTAGCATTCCATAACGTAATCGGAGGTCACCGACCTTACGTCACTCCGATGGATACATGATTTTCCTTGGCTCTTGTGTGCTTATACGATATATGTATATAAAACAGGTATATGTGTATGGATATGTATATATAAAAAAGATAAGTAATTGTATATGAGACGTGTATATGTATAAAAGATAAGCAAATGTATATGTATATGTGTATGGGGAAAGGGGAAGGGTCACTGTTATATCACCACCTGATTCAGCTGGATTCCATCCTGGACGCGGGATGCCCGGACGCGGGATATGGGAGAGCCGTACGCGGCGTCTGTATATATATATATATATAATGTATGCTACCTATATATGATGTAATGTGTTGGGAAACCGTTGGGGAGGGGGCTTGGGAGAGCCGATGTATTCGGCGTCTGTAAATGTGAGCAAAAGGTACCGTTACTGAAATGTACTGTTTTCTGTACACGAGAATAAGTAATATATATAAATGTTAATTACTATGCTTATGAAAAGAAACGTTTCAAAGACGAAAGGACAAGCCTACATGACAGCCGGCCTAAAAAGGGGCCTTCCTATGCACAGGTTACTTTCTCGCCTCGTTATATGCCCTGTGACTCCATGATATTATTAATCGTACTCTATGTTACTGCTTGTATTATGTTCTATGCCTTACATACTCGGTACACTATTTGTACTGACGTCCCTTCTTGTGGACGCTGCGTTCCATGCCGCGCAGGTCAGCAGACAGGTGGACTTGATCCTTAGGAGCTCTGCCAGCAGTACTCTACAGCGCTCCAGTCGTTCCGGAGCCTTATTTCCGTGGTACTATTTTGTGTATATATAATCTCGGGCACGATAGTACTCGGCCCTTTCTATGTATAAGTGTACTATGTCTAGAGGCTCGTAGGCAGATATGTACAGTCAGTCAAGTATAGTTAGATATATGGTGTTTTGGCATGTTAATGTTGTTGTATAAAGTGCTAACGAAGTTTATTAGCCTATGTTCAGAATGACGCTGCTAATGTTAATGTTCAAAAAAAATATGGCTCTGCTTACACGGCTTGCTAAGAGGTAAAGGTAATATGATGGATAAAGAGTGCTCGGTACAAGTATCGGGTACCCGTCACGGCCCCTAGTCGGGTCGTGACAGAAGTGGTATCAGAGCAGTTCGGTCCTAGGAGTTTGTCTACGAGCCGTGTCCAGTAGAGTCTTGTTTATGGGTGTGTAGCGCGCCACACTTATAAACAGGAGGCTACAGGGCATTTAGGAAATATGACCTTCTTTGTACTCAAGATCGTGCGATAGAGCTATGCTACCAGGCTTCCATATTCCTTTCCTAATCCTATGCTATGGTTTCAGTACTGTCAATGAAGAGATCAGCTTCAGTTGATGGGGGCACCAGTAAGGCCCCTAGAGTATCTCTAGAGCCAAGTAGGGGGAGCCTCGGCTATTCGATTGAGTCAGACCCGTCAGAGGATCCAGCCACAACTCCTCCAGATTTCCTGACTCCCAGGGCGGAGGATCCTGCGGAGGACAGCTATGACACGGATCCGTCGGAGGACCCAGCGACAATTCCTCCAGAGATTCTGACCCCCAGAGCAGGGGACTCCGCAGACAGTGGCTATGATACAGATCCCTCAGAGGATTCGGTGATGACTCCCCCAGAGCTTCTTACCTCCAGGGAGGAGGATAGTGATGGCACAGACCCGTCAGAGCACTCTTTTGGGATGACGGATGAGGAGGCTTCCGGGGGTACGCTAGTTACTCCCGTGATGGAGGACCGTGCCAGTCCGGCCACCTCGGAGAGCGCTACGGATTTCTCCTGTCCCTTGTTCTTGCCATCAGTGAACCCGGAATCACCGCTATTCTTTTCGGATTCAGACGCGAGAAATGACGAGGGTCGAACGAGCGATGAGCAGGCCGACGAGAATGAAAAACATACTTCACACGGTAGCTCCCCGGGCCAGGTTCAAGATGGATCGGCTACAGGTATATGAGATTTTCTTGAAACTTTCTATGTATATGTAATCTCTGCAGGAATTCTAATTAATAACGGCAGGTAGAAATTCAAAAAGGGGTCAAAGGTTTAGCGGTTATAAGTAATGGCGACTGAGATAGAGATGTCCCCGCTACCAGTGTGAGTTTAGAAACCCCGGTAAAAGATAGTTATATGTATGGATAGGAGTAAATAGCGAAGATTTAAGTAGAGGCAGTATGGTGGTTGTATGGTTAGGAAAGTGAATATATGAGCGGGACCCGCCGTGAGGATGTTCTGGGAGCTGTTAGAACCCCGACTTACTTTAAATAATGTGACAAAGGCCGTACGGAGCAGTCGGTAAAATTACACCAGCGTTCGCATATTAAAATGCACCAGAGTTTCAAGGTTAAGCGTGCTCAGGTGGGAGCAATTTCATGATGGGTGACCCCCTGGGAAATATGCTGAAAATTCCATAAATTTGGGAACAAGAAACGAATGTGAAATTAGGTAGCCCAATGTAAATTAGAGTGTGTGGAGTGGTTAGAAACCCTATAAAAGTCATGTAGGCGGAGACGGACTAGGCTAGCAGAAGAGGCGGACATGTTGGACCTAAAATGGACTATGACGATTCAAGAACCAACAAAAGGGACTTGTTAACGCAGAGCCAGCGTTTGGAGTTAAATCAATTGGCCTATGACTTGAAGGCAACCTAAGTCCCTAAAATGGATATGTTAAGCGACGTGTGAGATAATTACAAAGGAGACCTCCCCAAAGTATTATAATACACTATGAGGCCAGTTTAACATTCGAGGACGAATGTTCTAAAGGGGGGGAGAATGTTATATCCCGTATTTTTGAATGTCAGATTATTTGCTGAGGTGGGGCCCACACATCGAGATTTTTTTTTTGGGACATCTGAAAATTCATATGAATCACATATGAGAAGTTAAACACAACTCAAGAAGGACCCTTGGGCCAAATCAAAGTGGAAGTCCTCCAAACGAATATTTTTAAGAAAACGTTTTCGGGTGATCTGACTTCGAGGGGAAAAAACGGTATTATAAGTTTGGAATTTGGAAAAGTACCAAGAAATAGAAGTTGTAGATAATTGAATTAGATTTCCAACCATAGGTCGTGGGTCCCCAGGTGACGTCGGTACCAGGAGATATGGACGTTTTAAGGTCGAAAGGTCAGTGGGCTAGGCCCAAAACGGGACCAAACCGAGTTGGCCCAAAAAAAAAACAAAAAAAAATAATAAGGCCCAAATTTGTGAGTCCCAACCGGCCATGGTTATGGCCCAATCCCATATTAAATAAGATTTGGTCAATAAAAGGATGACTAAGTCATCCTTATCACAATAAGTTCTAGAGGTTTCAAGAAAAGAAGAACAAGAGAAAGAAGAGAGAAAAGCTTAAGGCCATTTCGGCCATAGAGAAAGTCCATGAGAAAAATTGATAAAATTTCTTCAAAAATTATTTTCTACCAAGTAAAGGGTGCTTAACAAGGTGGAATTGTTGTTGGAGCAAGAAAGATTCAAAATCATACAAGATGCCAAGTTGTAGTCAAGTGAGAAGTTGAAGAAGAAAGGTGAGTTTTGATCTTTCTTTATATGTTTTTGATGTTTGTATATGATATAGTATGAGAAAGTGGATGAAGTTCAAGGAAAATATTGATGTTGTGTTGTAGCCGTGTGGTGTATATTGTATGTATAGTCGTGTATATGTGTTGAAGCATGAAGAAATGGTGAGCAATTGGTAGTTAGTATTTTGGTTGTTGTGTTGTTGATAATGGTGGCCGAATGTGGTGATGTTATGTAGGACAATCAGATTGATTTTTATGTAGTGTTTTGATTGTTATTGTTATGCATCCCATAATGAAAACGAAGTTGTAATCGTTGTGGAAGCGTCGAAGAAGTTAATTTGACATTAGCTTAAATTCTTATAATTGCATGAATGATGTTGTGAATGTGTAGAATGATAGTGAAGTTCATAAATGTGGAAGAAAGTAATGTGTGGTTGTCTTTGATTGTATTGTGAAATTCGGGCGGAAGTGTGTATAAAGTGGGTTGTTTGAACATTGTGTAAATTGAAAATAATGTTCTTGTATGGAAGACATGTAATGACATTGCTATGATGTTGTTGGAACACATGTATTATAAGGTTGTTGTTGTTCTATTGGAGTTTGGAAAGTTTTGAAGAAAGTAGAATGCTAATTGAGGTGTCGGAATGTACCTTGAATTGAACGTGTGAATTGCTAGTGTGATTGTTGAATTTATATTGATGGTTTGGACGGGTTTGAATTCCCGGGTTGTTGTTGATTGAAAACTTGCTAGGTAAATGTTGAGGATGGTGTATTTACAGAGGAAATGCTGCCGAAATTTCGGTAGCCAAGTGTTTCCTTAAGATTCTAATTCTAAGTATCCTAATAAGAGTTTTGGTAACTATGACCAAATTGCAGATTTTGACGAGATTGCGACGTGAATTTGGAATAGCAAAAAGGAGCGGAAGAGGTATGTAAGGCTTCACCCTTCTTTCTATGGCATGTCCTAGATGTAATAAGTCGGTTACGAGCCTCGGGGACAACCCTATTCCCCGGAATCCGCACCTAAAGTTTTCCACTTTTTGTTCAATAGAATTGAACTAGAAAGTGTGCCAATTGTGGGAGAAACCTCCTACACCCTTAGAACTTGTATAAATGGGACCCGATTACCCTAAGACCCTCACAAGTAACGCTATGACACGTAACATACATAAATCGTATACGCTACCTCATCCGGCCCGAGGTGGGCCCGTTACTCTCAGATTTTCCTATAGTCGTGGTTGACTTACTTGAAGTAAATCCAAAGGGGACTTTTGATCCCAATCTCGTTACCGAATGATAAGTACTATGATTACTCTAACGAGAATGTTTCTATGAGGATAATGATAATTATAATGTTAGACAAGAGACTGTACCTTTGATAAGTACGACCGGAACGACTCTATGACTAAGATGACTAAGCTAAGTATCTTATGTAAACATGAAAGTGATACATTAATTTTTGAATCGTATTTATATTTCCTAGCTATATCTTTATTTTCTCTGACTCCAAAGCCTATGACGGTCATCTATCATGCCCACGATTTCATTCTACGGTTACTGTAATACTATTCTCCGTTGATAGTCTCGCCTTAAAATACTTGTTCCTTCAAGGTGAGACAAAGCTATAACTAGCATTCCATAACGTAATCGGAGGTCACCGACCTTACGTCACTCCGATGGATACATGATTTTCCTTGGCTCTTGTGTGCTTATACGATATATGTATATAAAACAGGTATATGTGTATGGATATGTATATATAAATAAGATAAGTAATTGTATATGAGACGTGTATATGTATAAAAGATAAGCAAATGTATATGTATATGTGTATGGGGAAAGGGGAAGGGTCACTGTTATATCACCACCTGATTCAGCTGGATTCCATCCTGGACGCGGGATGCCCGGACGCGGGATATGGGAGAGCCGTACGCGGCGTCTGTATATATATATAATGTATGCTACCTATATATGATGTAATGTGTTAGGACACCGTTGGGGAGGGGGCTTGGGAGAGTCGATGTATTCGGCGTCTGTAAATGTGAGCAAAAGGTACCGTTGCTGAAATGTACTGTTTTTTGTACACGAGAATAAGTAATATATATAAATGTTAATTCCTATGCTTATGAAAAGAAACGTTTCAAAGACGAAAGGACAAGCCTACATGACAGCCGGCCTAAAAAGGGGCCTTCCTATGCACAGGTTACTTTCTCGCCTCGTTATATGCCCTGTGACTCCATGATATTATTAATCGTACTCTATGTTACTGCTTGTATTATTTTCTATGCCTTACATACTCGGTACACTATTTGTACTGACGTCCCTTCTTGTGGACGCTGCGTTCCATGCCGCGCAGGTCAGCAGACAGGTGGACTTGATCCTTAGGAGCTCTGCCAGCAGTACTCTACAGCGCTCCAGTCGTTCCGGAGCCTTATTTCCGTGGTACTATTTTGTGTATGTATAATCTCGGGCACGATAGTACTCGGCCCTTTCTATGTATAAGTGTACTATGTCTAGAGGCTCGTAGGCAGATATGTACAGTCAGTCAAGTATAGTTAGATATATGGTGTTTTGGCATGTTAATGTTGTTGTATAAAGTGCTAACGAAGTTTATTAGCCTATGTTCAGAATGACACTGCTAATGTTAATGTTCAAAAAAAATATGGCTCTGCTTACACGGCTTGCTAAGAGGTAAAGGTAATATGATAGATAAAGAGTGCTCGGTACAAGTATCGGGTACCCGTCACGGCCCCT
The DNA here is from genome assembly GCF_019175385.1 of Lycium barbarum. Taxonomy (NCBI): domain Eukaryota; kingdom Viridiplantae; phylum Streptophyta; class Magnoliopsida; order Solanales; family Solanaceae; genus Lycium; species Lycium barbarum. The sequence continues at coordinate 57,746,291 of NC_083340.1, forward strand.
AGTCGGGTCGTGACAATTGTTCTATAGTTCAAGCAGCTAACTAAGAGACTCAGGGTTTCACCCAAATTTTGAGGTTTGACTAATTTATGGAATTGAAGGATCTAAAGTGATTAGAAACCCATGAAATTGAGGATTATGATTGTTGGGACTAAAGGTAGGGTAATTTCATCCTTAATTTTGGCTTTACCCATATGATTTGTTAGGTGTATTTTGGGTATTCTTCTGTAAATCGATTCTTCTTTCAATTAGATGGTTTATTACTTCCTTATGTTGCTATTGCTAGACTTTAAGCATTTCGAGGCATTGCGTAAAGGGAAAGCTCAAGTGGAGTAGCTTGCGTTCCAGTTCTATATTCGAGGTAGGTTACGGTTTACTTGAGTTAAGACTTTGATTAGTAGATTTTATATATAGTAGTATTGACGGGAGAAAGCATAATTAGGTCTTCGAACACGACGTATGATTAGGTATTACCTAGGTAGGTATGACTTCTGATTATGTGGGCTTGTATCCATTACTTTATGTATTGAATCATGAGGTGTACTTGTTGTGTTTTGGAAGGAAAGGGCTGATATGTACTCTTTGTGTTGATTGAGATAGCTTGTATGATTCATGCTATTGTTGAGTTGATTTATCTGAGTCTTGTTGTGACTTATGGCATTGTGACTTGTACTTCATTGGCATTGATATTATTGCTTGATCCTGCTTATATTGGTGTGGTGCTTCATATTGGATTCTAGACTTGAACCACATCTTGAGACTCATCTTGTGTACGTATATATATATATATAAAAGGCACATTTGACAGCGGGTGAGGATGTGGCCTAGTTATGGGCTCGTGCCCCGAGGTCAATTTTGGAGAGAGTGGTACATGGACAACATGGGTCCTCTGCGGGTCATGACTATCGTTCGAACAAGGCCTTTAGCATGTCTGTACGGTTGAGATACTTATCATTGGTTGCATTGCATTGGACATCATCCTTTCCTGTGGTTTGTTGTTGAATGGTCTATCTTGCTGGTTTTACAAATGTATGCATGATACTAATCTTAGTCGTCCTGTGATATCTACTAGTACATAGTGTTTGTACTGATACTACCTTGATGTACCCTTTTTTAGTGCAAATTGTGTTCCGGAGTCGTCTTCTAGACCTCACATATAGTCTGAAGCTACTTCCTGACCAGATCCGAGGATGAGCTCCTATCCATCCTATGCCGCTTGGAGATCCCTCATATTTGAGTCTATGTTATTTCCAGACATGTCCTGCCCCAAAACCCACCCTAGATGTGACTGGCATTTAATGTCATGAACTACATCTGAAGAACCTTATTATATATGGAAAAGGTTTGATACTTTCAAATCAGCAATTATCTAATATGTAAAAAACACACCCTTAGCAAATATCCAAGATAAAGTCATGGTCATTAAAACAAAATAGCGGAAATCTAAATCCATACTTAAATAATACGTAGCAACATGCCCCAACAATTATAGAAAAACATCCATAACACTACCCATAGTTCAACAACCATCTAAGGAGCTTCTACGAAATAAAGAGCGTCTAAAGTCTCGGAACGCAGCCCAACAATCTAAGTAAATGAAATAATGTAAAGAGGTGCCCCACGAACAAACATGTGCGCTCACCGAAAGATCTCGAGAAGTAGCAAGTTCCCCTAAATTGTCGGCGCATCACGAACCAGCTCTTCAATGTTTCCTAACATACCATAAAAAACAAAAACGTTATGCCTGAGTACTGGGTACTCAGTGAGTGTCTCGGGGACAATGAATAATATAGCAAAATAAAAGAATCAAAATCAATAATACCGTTTAAGTGCAAAATAGTTGACAAATCCAAAGGTAAGATAAACCAACAACTTCACAACCATCAATCGAGAAACCATAACCTTTTTAAAACCAGTTCTAGTTTATTATGTCATTGAGTATCATTCCAGTCTTTCCATTTCGAATTCAATATTTATCAACCAGCCACTCACAAGCAAGCGAGTGTAATATCATCAATAAGCCAGTCACAGGCAAAAAAACTCATCTCACAATGCCAATACAGGCCCAAATCAATAATGGCAATAGGATGACCATTCAAGGTTCCCAAAACAGCGTAGAAGCACCATACCGTGGCAATTTGACCCACGATGATGATCCTTCCTCCCGAATAGTTAGGCAAATACAACATCGGAGTGTGTAACCCTCTATGACCAATCTTTCTCCTGAATGGCTAGGCTAAACCCACTAGGATCCATAGTGACTATCCTTCCTCCCGAGTAGTTAGTCCAAACACAAACAATATAAATCATGGCAAAGGAGCCGAATCACAATCCTATAATGGAAGTCGAATCACTTAAATCATGGCATGGAAGCCGAATCACAAGTCATATCATGATAGTCACATTATTCATTAAGGATTATGTTTATCATCCCATTATAGGGGTACATCAAATCATTTCAGTTTTAGAAAATCGGGTTCACTTCTTTAACAAGTTTCAAGCTCAACACAATCCATTATAGAGCATTCATGTGAGATAGTTAAGCTTTTTAATTATCAAGTTTAAACATCTCTTATGGGGTAATTCAAGTTTGAATACCACAAATTTATATATCAATTTTCAATCATCCTTTAGAGAGGAAAACAATCATGAATACGTATATATAATATAGTACAAACAAGGTTTAATGTGGGCTAGTCCCTCATGCACACAAACCACAACCAAAGAGTTCATAAAAAACGTTCGAAAGAGTATGTTAAAAAAGAGACATACCTCTAATCCCGTCATAAGCTAGCAACCGGATTCTTCCAAGTGCAATATTCACACTACAATGGTTTTCAAATGACACAGTTTAGAACTTTAACGAATTCTAGGGATTTCTACCCTCATTCGAAAATTAGGGCTTTTCTAAGCCTATAAATGGGTTCTTGAACCCTTTCATGAATCACTAATGGATTCTAACCTTGTAGAACTTTCTACTCTAACCCCAAACCTTATTAATACTTAGAGAAAATTTAGAAACTTTACATCTTAAACGATATCCACACGCCCCTATCTTCGTCTTCTTGAGATTTCAAGAACTTAGAGTTTTAAAGAGATGAATTACTATCAAGAGGGGATGGATATGGTGTGGGAATGATCGAGATTGAGTGAGAACTCACCTTAGGGTTAGAGAGACTTTTCTGGGGTTATTTTCCTACGAAATATTAATTTGGAACGAAGTGGGAAATAACATAACGAGGTAGGACTTAAAGAAAATTCGGAACCAGAATAATATCTCGATCTGTTTTTATCCTGTGTCGCGGGTGCAATGCAAGGAATGGGCTATGCATTTTCCACACGACAGGGATCCAACGCCTGATCATATTTTTGTCTTTAGGTGGATTTTGCGCGATGGGCCCACGACGCACACTTAACACACATTGCTGATAATCGATATTTGCTCAGTAAATTGATCATTACTCCTTTTACATAGCTTGGGTTGAGACCCACGTTATATGGTTGGAAAGGTATTTCAGGGACCTAAAATTTCATGTTTTGAGTTTTCCAATTTCCCAACGTAAGTACCCAAAAACTGGACATAAATGAAAACTGTCTCAGACTTTGACCAATTTCAGGATTTCTAACGAACTTCCTTACCTTGTTTGACCCTGAAAAAATCATTTAACACCTTTATCCATACCGAAGGGATCCATATAGCTAGCTAAGATGACATCTAAACCCCAATTATTTCATATTCACACCTTGCCACCCCCTCCCCCCCCAAGGATCATTCGTCCCCGAATAAAAGTCATAGTCTGAGATTCTTTACTAAACCTTAAATTTCCAGAATTTCAAGAGTTCCATTAGCAAGGTAAAATATCCTCAGAGATAACATACGATTAACCACATCATGAATGCATCATTCAAGCCTAAACACAATAGTGGCAAATTCACATTCCACTCTAAACTTTCACAAGAGAACACAACCGAAAGGTTCAACACATACCTGTAGCAGAGAACAAATAATGATAGCTCCTCTTCATGTCCTCCTCGGCTTCCCAAGTAGCTTCTTCAGTATTATGATTATGCCACATGACTTTAACCGAAGCCACATCTTTCGTTCTTAACCTCCTAACTTGACAATCCATGACTTGTACAAGTTTCTCTTCATAAGATAACCCTTCATTGATTTCAACCTCGTCATGATTCAATACATGAAAAGGGTTAGGCTTGTACAACCTCAACATCAAAATGTGAAACACAGGGTGCACCATAGCCATCTCAGATGGTAACTTTAACTTGTAAGCCACTTTCCCAATTCTTCTAATCTTGTATGGGCTAATAAAACAAGGGCTAAGATTACCCTTTCAACCAAACCACATAACTCCTTTCATTGGTGACACATTTAGGAACACCTTGTCACCTACTGCAAACTCTAGCTCGCGACGTCGTATGTCTCTATACGACTTCTGTCGACTCTGAGCTGTCTTAAGTCATTGCATAATAAGGTCCACCTTCTCGATTGATTCATGAACTGAGTCAGGACCCAGTAGCTCTACTTCAGTCAGTTCAAACCATCCAATTAGTGATCTAAAATGCCTCCCATAAAGAGCTTCATAAGGAGCCATTTGAATACTTGTTTGATAACTGTTGTTGTAAGCAAACTCGACAAGAGGCAGATACTCATCCCAATTACGCCCAAAGTCAATGGCACACACCCTCACCATGTCTTTCAGAGTCTGAATAGTTCTCTCTGCCTGCCCGTCCATCTAAGGATGAAAGGCAGTACTCAAGTTCATGTGAGTTCCCAAACCCTCTTGGAACGATTTCTAGAAATGAGCAGTAAATTGCGTACCTCTGTCAGATATGATGGATGTCGGAATCCCATGCAATCTAACTATCTCCTTTAGATATAACTTGGCGTACTTGTTACACCCCTCGTGTTCGTAGTAGTAGAACCTATGATTTTCTAGTCGGGTATGCCCGTGGAATAGAGACCCGAGCCCGAGTTTGGAGTAGAAAGTGCCTTACCCTGTGTACGAGGGTACCAACAGATATTCCTGGCAATTTATAGAGTTAGAAGTTGAACGAATCGAATCGACGTGCTCTGAACTGAATAAGAAAAATCTGCAGGACACCAGTCATCGTCGACGAGTCGTCGACATGTTCGACAGACCGTCGACGTGCGGCGTCAACAGGGTCCCGCAGCCTTGCATATGCAGGGGCAGGTCGACGGAGCAAGTCAACGGACCATCGAACCGGACCGCTGTAGCCTTTTTGGCTTCCAAGTATAATTAAGTGGTGCACGACCTTATTTCACATTTTCCTCCTTTCCAAATCAGAAAAGCCCTAAGATATTCTCTCCCAATAATTTTCATCATATTAGTGAAGATTTGACAAGATCCGGACCCCGTAAACCCGAGATTGTGAAGAAGAAGGTTGCTTCTAGGGTTTCTTGAAAGTTGTGAAGTTTAGGGAGTTGAAGTTGAAGTGATTATTGGCATTCTTGACCCCTCAAGGTATGTAAATAATTTCTACCCTTATATTTAAGTTGAGTGTCAAGAGTTTTAGTGATGTTAAGTGAAGAGAAGGTAATTGTAGAAGTGTGAAGTTGATGAAGGGCAATGTAGTGATATAGGGTTATTTTAAGAGATGATTGGAAACGGGTTTACGTATATTTTGATATATATATATATATGTGTGTGTGTGTGTGTGTGTGTGTGTGTGTGTTGTCATTGTTGATGTGAGTATTGTAGTTGATGTGGGATCGAATGGGAAGTTGGAGAGTTGTAAGCTTACAAAGGAAATTATTGTCTATAGTTCGTTGAGCTTTATACGTATTTGAGGATGGTTAATAAGCGAAGTAAATAACCTATTTAAGCCCTATGTTACCTTAATTGTAGATTTACAAGTTCAAGAGGTAGAAGTTGGAAGATTGAGTATACTTCCAGGTATGTTAAGGCTATTCTTTCCTTCTTTTGGCATGATCGTATGATATGATACAACAAGTGAGTAAGCGAGCTTCCATAGTACTCTACTCTTAGAAGCATTAGAAATACTTCAGTCTTTGATGTTCAAGTATCCCATTTATGAGTAATCCTTCTATTCATGGGTCCAGTCTTATGTAGCCAGTTCTGTGCATATAGTTTAGTCATGCATTACATTCATTATATATTTATGTACATTGACCCGTGACTAGAAGGCATTATATATGCGAATATTATATATATGTAAAGTATGAGGAAACATATTGTTACGCCTCGGAAATTTTTCGTGAGCCAACAATGAATAGACCAACAAAGGGCATGAGTGTGTGATGTTTTATTAAGTAGGGGATGACTATTCATGAACTTTGGAATTAAGAAAGTTGTAGAATTTCATTTCAGCCAGTGGTCGTAAAATGGAATACGGCCCGTAAAGTGATTTATGGATCGTAAAGTGCCATCGTCCTTTAACATTTCAAAAATTTCAACTTTCTGTCAAATGCTTCAAATGGTTAAAAACGACTTGGAATACGGATAGTAAATTGAAATACGGCCCGTAAAATGAGTCGTAAATTGCCATGATCTTCAACCAACCTTTCTGTTTCTGATATGCTTAAATATGGTCGCGAAGGACGGACCGTAAACTAGTATACGGCCCGTAAAGTAGGGTTTACGACCACTGTGCATTTCGACCACTGTTCATAAAAATCAGATTTTAGCTATTAAAAAGGAGGGACCCAAGTTCATTTTCTCATTTCATCTTCACGAAATTCCTCCCTAGAAATCTCTAGAACACTCCAAACACTTCAACCACAAGAATACCAAGGAAATAAATGATCATAAACACCAAATCTATGAAACAAAGTGTATGAAACCTAAGTGGAAGTCATCTCCTTCAAGAAATTCCAAAAGAGGTGAAGAAGGGTTTTGGTGCTAAAGAAGTGATTCCACTCTAGGCTTGTTCCACCATCATCTAAGGTATGTTTCATGACTTTATCATGTTATTTAAGGTATTGGAAAGCTAAGATGCTTGAAATGTAGAAGAACATAGAAAATGGGCCATTACTGAGTGAATAGTGTCACAATTGAATGATAGTTGAATGGAATCATGAACGTTGATATGTTGTGATAATGAATACGTTATAAATGGAGTATAGACCATGGAATAGGTGTGAAGTAAGAAAAATTATGATGATGAGCTAAAACCATTAAATGTGGAGAAATTGGAGAAAAATGGTGGATTTTGCTAAATATAGATAAGTGATGAATGTTGATACGATATTGTGAGTGTTGTTGTAAATGTTTGGGAGTTGAAATAGAACATGAGAAAAGTAGTAGAAACAAAGGAAACGCTGCCCAATTTTTTCTAGAAATAACGATGCGTTCTTATGGTCGATTGACTAACTATAATGCGTATTCTCTCGTGAAGGTAACAACGTGATATTGAAGGAGAACAAGTGAACGATAGCTTAACTAAGCGACAAAGGTATGTGAGGCTAGTCCTTTTCTTTCTATGGCATGAATCCCATGATATGATTCTTCTTCCTTTCCATGATTCTCCTATAACCCGGAAAGCCAAGAGCCTAAGATCATGAATAGCTCTATGAGTCAAGAGATATGGTATGACGTTCTTATAAAGTAAATGATGTTGTTCCTTGTATACACTCACCTTATATACTAATCCCTTCAAGGTGAGGCAAAATGTTCATATATGTTCATAATAAAATCGAGGGTTCACGACCTTACGTCACCTCGATAGAGTGCAGTTGTTCTAGAGTCTTTATGCATGTACGATGACAAGTATATTTTGATAAGCATAATTATTATAAGTATTTTATGATGAGCATGTCAGGATTGCATCACACCGAGCCTAGTTGACCGGGCAGTCACCGTGAAAGTGGGCAGCTATACGATACACCATGGCCAGTTGGCATGGGCAGACACCACTAGTGGGCGGCATGAGATGGTACCCCGGACGCGGGCGGCCTGGACGCGGGCTAATGTTACTGATTATCACACCGCACCTATATGGTCGGGCAGTTTAGATATATATACACATGATATGCAAACATGAGATGATGATAAGCATAAAAGTAAGTCAGTATGCATTACTTTTCATATGATTCCCAGTCAGGTACAGTTGCTCCATACTTGATGCCTCCTTTACTTTCTTGATGTGTTGTTTTGTTCATGCCTCTCATACTCAGTACAACATTCGTACTGATGTCCGTTTTCTTGGGACGCTTTGTTCATGCCCAGAGGTTGACAGGGAGGCTATCTCGATTTGGATTCTTAGGAGCTGTCAGCTGATTGAAAGCACTTCATTGTCCGGAGGTGCTTATGATTACCCTTTTGGTACATATGTATGTTTTGGGCATGACGGAGTCTTGTTCCGTCTACATGTATAGTATGTCAGTAGAGGCTCGTAGATGCGTAGTGTGGGTTAGATGGTCTCACAAGTTTATTACAGCATGCATGTATATATTATATATATTATTTTGATGGCCTAATGAGGCATTTGTATATATATATATAGACTAATTGTGTTTTCCACCCAAAAATGATTTTCGTACAATCATGAATGATAAAGAAGCGTAAATGACTATGACAAGTGAGGAAATAAGGGGTGCTCGGTGGTCAGCCTCGGGTACCCGTCGCGGCCCCTAGTTGGGTTGTGACAGAAGTGGTATCAGAGCAGTTCAATCATAGGAAGTGTCTACGAGCCGTGTCTAGTAGAGTCTTGTTTATGGTTTGTTGCACGCCACGCTAAAAACAAGAGGCTATAGGGCATTTAGGAAGATGACCATCTTTCTTCCTATGAGATCATGCGATAGAGCCATGCATAAGATTTTATTCTTCCTAAAAGTGTGTTGTGATTTCAGAATGCCGCCAAAGGGAAAAGCTACAGTTGCCCAGAAGGGCAAAGCTACGACGAAGAGGCGGGCAGAAAGAGAGCCTCGGCGAATATAAAGGAGGGCGAATCACAAAATGAGGCCTCGCCCAATGTAGAAGAGCAAGGAGGAGCCTCAGTCCCAGTTCGTCCACCGGTTGCTTCGGGTCAACAAGTGATCGAAGCTATTCATCTATTGACGCAATTGGTTGCCGCCCAGGCACAGCGACAGAGTGCGGGCCCGCGTGATCGTTCCGCTAGTACGAGAGCCTGTGATTTCCTGACTCTAAATCCTCCGGAAATTTTCGGGTCGAAGCCGAATGATGACCCACAAGGCTTCATTGAAGAGATGCTGAGGACGTTGAAACTTATGCATGCTTCTGAGACCGAATCGGTAGAGTTGGCTTCTTATAGACTCCGCGATGTGGCGGTATTATGGTATAACAACTAGATAGCATCGAGGACAAAAAATGCACCTCCCCCCGTTTGGCAAGAGTTTGTTGATGCTTTCATTCGCCATTATTTGAAGCCCGAGGTCCGTCGAGTTAGAGCGGACATGTTCTTGAATCTGAAGCAAGGAAGAATGAGTGCTCGGGAGTATAGCATGCAGTTTAATTCTCTGGCCAGGTATGCCCCAACTATGGTGGCCGATATGGGCGATCGTGTACACAGATTTGTGAGTGGTTTGGGGCCACATTTGTTTAGAGATTGTCTGACGGCCTCTTTGCAAGACGGGATGGATATTTCCCGAATACAGGCACATGCTCAGAATCTTGAGGAACGACAACAGCTGCAGAGAAGCGATCGTGATAATGACAGAAGGCAAGGTAAGAGAGCTAGATCTATTGGAGCGAGCAGTGAATATAGAGGGGGACCGAGACAGATGCATTCTAGGCACTCAGGTCAGTCAACGACTAGTGCGCCTCCCAGATTCTCAGATAGGAGGTTTGATCGTTATTTTCAGACAGGAAAGGGCCAGAGTTCGAGGGCCTCAGATTCTCAATTTAGGGGAGATTCTAGTCAGAGGAGACCCTCAGTACCGCGGTGCAGCCAGTGCGGTAGACTGCATTCCGGTTAGTGCCGTCAGGGTTCGGATGCTTGCTACGCCTGCGGGCAGGTTGGTCATATGATTAGAGATTGCCCTTCAGCAAGGGGTAGAGTTGGGACTCAGCCTACGGGATCAGCAACTGGGTCTTCTTTAGTACGCCCGATAGCACAGACTCCTCAGACTATAGCAGGTAGAGGCAGAGGCAGAGGCAGAGAGGGAGCATCTACCTCAGGTGCCATTCATCCCCACGTATATGCTTTAGCTGGGCGACAGGATCTTGGGTCTTCCCCAGATGTTGTCACAGGTACATTGACTATATTTTGCCGTGATGTATATATCTGCTTTGATCGATCCGGGTTCTACTTTCTCTTACGTTACTCCGTATGTCGCAGATTGTATTGGGTGAAATCCGAGCCCATTAAACCTTTTGAGGTATTCACTCTGGTTGGTGATCCGGTAATAGCGAGGAAAGTATATAAAAATTGTGTATTTGTGATATGTGATCGCCAGACTAAAGCCGATTTGATTGAGCTTGAAATGATAGATTTCGATGTAATTATGGGTATGGATTGGTTGGCCTCATGTTATGCTAATGTCGATTGCCGAATGAAAATGGTTCGATTTCAATTTCTGGGAGAGCCCGTACTTGAATGGAAGGGTAATACGGCATCCCTAAAGGGTAGGTTTATTTCCTACCTTAAAGCAAGAAAGATAATAGCTAAAGGCTATATTTATCATCTAGTTCGGGTTCATGACACCGAGGCAAAGTCGCCAGCTTTCCAATCTGTTCCGGTAGTGAATGAATTCCCAGATGTATTTCCAGACGAACTACCAGGTCTTCCTCCTGAGAGGGAAATTGACTTCACTATTGATGTATTGCCGGACACTGAGCCCATTTCTATTCCTCCTTATCGAATGGCTCCGGCAGAATTGAAAGAGCTGAAGGCACAGTTGAAGGACTTGCTCGAAAAAGGGTTTATAAGGCCCAGTTCATCGCCGTGGGGAGCACCAGTCTTGTTCGTGAGAAAGAAGGACGGATCTCTACGGATGTGCATCGATTATAGACAGTTGAACAAGGTAACAATAAAGAACAAGTATCCCCTCCCCAGAATTGATGATTTGTTTGACCAATTACAGGGTGCTAAGTGGTTCTCTAAGATAGATCTGATATCTGGTTATCATCAAGTGAGAATTGGAGAAGAAAATATTCCCAAAACAGCTTTCAGAACGAGGTATGGCCACTATGAGTTCCAAGTGATGTCGTTTGGGTTGACAAATGCCCCGGCAGTGCTCATGAATCTAATGAATAATGTGTTCAGGCCATTTTTGGATCTCTTCGTGATAGTATTTATTGATGATATTCTAGTGTATTCTCGCACAGAAACAGAACATGCAGATCATCTAAGAATTGTTCTTGGCATTCTTCGAGCTCGGGAATTATATGCAAAATTCTCAAAGTGCGAGTTATGGCTAAATTCTGTGGCATTCCTAGGTCATGTTATTTCAGATGATGGCATCCTAGTTGACACTCAAAAAATAGAAGTTGTGAAGACTTGGCCAAGACCTTCAACGCCTACGGAAGTTCGTAGTTTTCTGGGTTTGGCAGGTTATTATAGAAGGTTTGTAGAGGGCCTTTCATCTATTTCAGCTCCATTGACGAAGCTAACCCAGAAGTCGGCGAAATTTCAGTGGAACGATGCATGCGAGCGTAGTTTCCAAGAGTTGAAAGACCGGTTGACCTCAGCTCCAGTACTAACACTTCCAGAAGGGCCAGATGGCTATGTTGTGTATTGTGATGCTTCTGGTGTGGGACTAGGATGTGTATTGATGCAGCATGGGAAGGTGATTGCATACGCTTCGAGACAGTTACGAAAACATGAGAAGAATTATTCAACTCATGATCTTGAATTGGCCGCGGTTATTCATGCCTTAAAGATATGGAGGCATTATTTGTATGGTGTGCACGTCGATATCTATACAGATCACAAGAGTCTCCAGCATATCTTCAAACAGAAGGAGTTGAACCTGCGGCAGAGGCGGTGGTTAGAATTGTTGAAAGACTATGATGTGGACATTTTGTACCACCCCAAAAAAGCTAACGTAGTAGCCGATGAGCTTAGCCGTCGATCAATGGGTAGCTTATATGAAGTTCCTTCAGAAAAGAAGGAGATGGTTCGGGAGCTCCATCGATTAACAAGTCTTGGAATACGTGCAATTGATTCAGGTAGTACATGCATCAGCATTAATGACCCCACAGTTTCATCCTTGAATATAGAAGTGAAGGAACGACAATATAAAGATTCTCAATTAAGCCGATACCGAGATCTATCTCGTGAAAAGGAAAAGTCTCCATTTGAAGTTTCCATAGATGGGATCCTTAGATATCGAGGCAGGCTATGTGTACCGGATGTGGCAAAATTGCGCCAACGGATTTTAGAGGAAGCACACTATTCTCGGTATTCTATTCACCCCAGTGCAACTAAAATGTATCATGACCTCAAATTGATATACTGGTGGGATGGCATGAAGAGGGACATAACAGATTTTGTAGCACAATGTCCGAATTGCCAACAGGTAAAAGCTGAACATCAGAAGCCAGGGGGCTTGTTACAGGCAATAGAAATCCCTACTTGGAAATGGGAAGTGATAAACATGGATTTCATCGTGGGATTACCCCGTTCCCGTGGCAGGTATGACTCTATATGGGTGATCGTGGATAGGCTGACGAATGCAGCCCATTTCCTTCCAGTCAAGACCACGTACTCAGTAGAAGACTATGCAAGGTTGTATCTCAAAGAAATTGTGCGACTCCATGGAATCCCATTATCTATCATCATAGACAGAGGGGCACAATTTACAGCCAAATTCTGGAAATCCTTTCAAGAAGGTCTAGGCACTCAAGTGAAGCTTAGCACGGCATTTCATCCACAGACTGACGGACAAGCCGAGCGTACTATTCAGACCTTGGAGGATATGTTACGAGCATGTGTGCTGGATTTTGGTGGAAGTTGGGACGATCATTTGCCGCTAATTGAATTTGCATATGGCTCCATATGAAGCTTTATATGGAAGGATATGTAGATCTCCAATCGGATGGTTCGAAATAGGAGAAGCACAACTAGTGGGCCCTGAATTGATCCAACAAGCAATAGAAAAAGTCAAGGTGATCCAAGATCGGTTGTTGACAGCTCAAAGTCGCCAAAAGTCCTATGCGGACAATCGCCGACGAGACTTGGAATTTCAAGCCGGTGATTAGGTGTTCTTGAGAGTGTCGCCAATGAAAGGGGTGATGAGATTTGGTAAGAAAGGGAAGCTAAGTCCCAGATACATTGGACCCTACAAAATCATCCGCAAGGTGGGTCAGGTAGCCTATGAATTGGATTTGCCTTCGGAGCTTGAATCAGTCCATCCAGTCTTCCACGTTTCGATGCTTCGCAAGTGTGTTGGAAACCCCACAAACATTGTCCTGGTAGCCGATGTGCAAATAACGGAAAAGCTAACCCATGAAGAAGTACCTATTGCCATCCTAGATAGGCAAGTGCGCAAACTTCGAAATAAATAGGTAGCGTCAGTCAAAGTATTGTGGCGAACCAACAATCGGGAAGTAATGACTTGGGAAGCAGAATAGAGCATGAAATCCAAGTACCCACACTTATTCCAACCCCCGGGAGAGATCCAAGACGAAACGCCGACGATATGAGGTATGTACGCTTCATTTTTATGCTTTTGGTAGTGTGTGGCCACATATATGTTGATATTGTGATGTAGCCCTGTGAGGCGATGATATTATGGGTTGTTGTAACAGGTTGGTAGTGTCAAATTACAGGGGAAACTCTGGCGGAATTTTCGTAGAATCCCGAGTGTTTAACATTCGAGGACGAATGTTCCAAAAAGGGGGGAAGAGTGTTACGCCTCGGAAATTTTTCGTGAGCCAACAATGAATTGACCAACGAAGGGCATGAGTGTGCGATGTTTTATTAAGTAGGGGATGACTATTCATGAACTTTAGAATTAAGAAAGTTGTAGAATTTCATTTCAGCCAGTGGTCGTAAAATGGAATACGACCCGTAAAGTGATTTACGGACCGTAAAGTGCAATCGTCCTTCAACATTTCAAAAATTTCAACTTTCTTTCAAATGCTTCAAATGGTTAAAAACGACTTGGAATACGGACCGTAAATTGAAATACGGCCCGTAAACTGAGTCATAAACTGCCATGATCTTCAACCAACCTTTCTGTTTCTGATACGCTTAAATACGGTCGCGAAGGACGGACCGTAAACCAATATGCGGCCTGTAAAGTGGGGTTTATGACCACTGTGCATTTCGGCCACTGTTCATAAAAATCGGATTTTAGCTATTAAAAAGGAGGGACCCAAGTTCATTTTCTCATTTCATCTTCATGAAATTCATCCCTAGAAATCTCTAGAACACTCCAAACACTTCAACCACGAGAATACCAAGGAAATCAATGATCATCAACACCAAATCTATGAAACAAAGGGTATGAAACCTAATTGGAAGTCATCTCCTTCAAGAAATTCCAAAAGAGGTGAAGAAGGGTTTTGGTGCTAAAGAAGTTGTTCCACTCTAGGCTTGTTCCGCCATCATCTAAGGTATGTTTCATGACTTTATCATGTTATTTAAGGTATTGTAAAGCTAAGATGCTTGAAATGTAGAAGAACATAGAAAATGGGCCATTACTGAGTGAATAGTGTCACAATTGAATGATAGTTGAATGGAATCATGAACGTTGATATGTTGTGATGATGAATACGTTATAAATGGAGTATAGACCATGGAATAGGTGTGAAGTAAGAAAAATTATGATGATGAGCTAAAACCATTAAATGTGGAGAAATTGGAGAAAAATGGTGGATTTTGCTAAATATAGATAAGTGATGAATGTTGATACGATATTGTGAGTGTTGTTGTAAATGTTTGGGAGTTGAAATAGAACATGAGAAAAGTAGTAGAAACAAAGGAAACGCTGCCCAATTTCCTCTAGAAATAACGATGCGTTCTTATGGTCGATTGACTAACTATAATGTGTATTCTCTCGTGAAGGTAAAAACGTGATATTGAAGGAGAACAAGTGAACGATAGCTTAACTAAGCGACAAAGGTATGTGAGGCTAGTCCTTTTCTTTCTATGGCATGAATCCCATGATATGATTCTTCTTCCTTTCCATGATTCTCCTATAACCCGGAAAGCCAAGAGCCTAAGATCATGAATAGCTCTATGAGTCAAGAGATATGGTATGACGTTCTTATAAAGTAAATGATGTTGTTCCTTGTATACACTCACCTTATATACTAATCCCTTCAAGGTGAGGCAAAATGTTCATATATGTTCATAATGAAATCGAGGGTTCACGACCTTACGTCACCTCGATAGAGTGCAGTTGTTCTAGAGTCTTTATGCATGTACGATGACAAGTATATTTTGATAAGCATAATTATTATAAGTATTTTATGATGAGCATGTCATGATTGCATCACACCGGGCCTAGTTGGCCGGGCAGTCACCGCGAAAGCGGGCAGTTATACGATACACCATGGCTAGTTGGCATGGGCAGACACCACTAGTAGGCGGCATGAGATGGTACCCCGGACGCGGGAGGCCTGGACGCGGGCTAATGTTACTGATTATCACACCGCACCTATATGGCCGGGCAGTTTAGATATATATACACATGATATGCATACATTAGATGATGATAAGCATAAAAGTAAGTCAGCATGCATTACTTTTCATATGATTCCCAGTCAGGTACAGTTGCTCCATACTTGATGCCTCTTTCACTTTCTTGATGTGTTGTTTTGTTCATGCCTCTCATACTCAGTACAACATTCGTACTGACGTCCGTTTGCTTGGGACGCTTTGTTCATGCCTATAGGTAGACAGGGAGGCGAGCTCGATCCAGATTCTTAGGAGCTGTCAGCTTATTGAAAGCACTCCATTATCCGGAGGTGCTTATGATTATCCTTTTGGTACATATGTATATTTTGGGCATGACGGAGTCTTGTTCCGTCTACATGTATAGTATGTCAGTAGAGGCTCGTAGATGCGTAGCATGGGTTAGATGGTCTCACAAGTTTATTACAGCATACATGTATATATTATATATATATTATTTTGATGGCCTAATGAGGCATTTGTATATATATATAGACTAATTGTGTTTTCCACCCAAAAATGATTTTCGTACAATCATGAATGATAAAGAATTGTAAATGACTATGACAAGTGAGGAAATAAGGGGTGCTCGGTGGTCAGCCTCGGGTACCCGTCGCGGCCCCTAGCTGGGTCGTGACAGATATAGGCGTTATATACGCATTACTACTATGATGATGATATTGATTATGGCCACAGAGGAGCCAATATGATATGGTAAGATGCCATAGAGGCTTACAGTTATTATATACGCACACATATCAGGCGTTATATACGCACTCATATAGATGCACGACCATCATTGATAGGTATGAACATGCATATTATGTGCCCACAAAGGCATTGTCAGTTACGCAGATTTATGCAGATTTAGGCAGATACTAGTTCATACAAGTACATGCAGTCAGTCATTTTAGTTTATGAGTTCAGGACTTATCCATGAATTTTATGTATATATGTTGTTCTTATGCCTTACTTACTCGGTACATTATCCGTACTTACAGGGGGGGTTGCATTTATGCCCGCAGGTAGACAGACAGGTGGTCCAGCTCAATAGGAGTGGTCAGTACGCTCCATTCGATCAGGAGCTACAGTCAGTTTTGGTATGCTCCTTTTGAGATGTGTATGCATATATGTATAACGGGGCCCTGTCCCGTCCTTTCTACAACTTTTATTCCATTAGAGGTCTGTAGATAGTTGTTTGTAGTAGTCAGATGATGTATCCTTGTCGGCATCTATTCTTTTGTGTACAGTATATGTAGCAGCCTAGTTGGCTTGCACTGTTCTTCTGCATGTCGTGTATATATATGCAGATTGTACAGAGTTCTGATGTTTCTTTCTTATGAGATCAGTTTATGCCATTTATGGGGTTTTGATGTTCAGTATGTTTCAGCTATGTGTTTAGGGGTGTTTGGCCGCTAGAGGTCAGACTCCCGTCACGGCTCATCGGTTTGGGTCGTGACGGTACTGGGTCGCGGTATCTATCGTCTTCGAGGGAAGAAAATGGGCAGACTTTATGAGTCTATCCACAATCACCCAAATTGAATCAAACTTTGTCTTAGTGCGGGGTAAACCAACAACAAAATCCATATTGATCACCTCTCGCTTCCTTTGCGGAATTTTGATATTCTGAGCCAGGCCTTCAAGCCTTTGATGTTCAGCCTTAACCTGTTAACAGTTCAAGCACTTAGCCACGTAGTTAGAAATATCAACCTTCATACTCTTCCACCAATAGTGTTGCTTTAAATCTTTATACATCTTGGTGGATCCCGGATGCACAGAGTTTTTAGAACTATGCACCTCCACCAACATGTCACGACCCGACCAGGGGCCGCGATGAGTACCCGGGGCTAACCACCCAGCACCCCTTATTCTACTGCTTATCACTCTCATCTAATGATTTTATCAATATTATACTCAAATTATAGGAAAATCATATTTTATATGGAAACGTAAATACCTTTATATATATATGCCTCTCGGCCCTCAAAATAATATATACATATAATAGCATATCGTGAGACCATCTAACCCACACTACGCATCTACGAGCCTCTACTAGAGTACTAGACATATGGACGGGACAGGACCCCGTCGTACCCAAAACATACATGTACAAAAGGGAAAACCATAAGCACCTCCGGGACAATGGAGTGCTCTCAACAGCTGACAGCTCCTACGAGTCTGGGGCAAGATCACCTCCCTGTCTACCTGTGGGCATGAACACAGCGTCCAAAGAAAAGGGACATCAGTACGAACATTGTACTGAGTATGAGAGGCATAAGAAATAATATTACATGAATGAAATAAAGGGAGATTAAATAAGGAACATTCGTATTTGACTGTCAAATGGAAAAGGAGTGATTCATGCTAGCTTACTCATAGTCATCATCATATCATATAAGCATAATTATACAAACTGCCCGTCCATATCGGATCGGTGTGATAATCATTAGCATTAGCCTGCGTCAAGGCCTCCCGCGTCCGGGGTATCATCTCCTGCCGCCCACTAGTGGTGTCTGCCCATGCTAGTTGGCCATGGTGTATAGTATAGCTGCCCGCCTTAGCGGTGACTGCCCGGCCAAATAGGCGCGGTGTTATATCATCATCATAATATGCTTATCGTAACATACTTATCATAATACATGCATAAGGTTTAAGAACAAATTTATTTTATCGGGGTGACGTAAGGTCGTGATCCCCGATTCCGTTATTGGTGCTCATTAACATCCTGCCTCACCTTGAAGGGAATAGTATATGAGGTGAGTGTAAGCAATAATGACATCATATTATGAACATTTAGAACTCCTATACTCTAACTCATTACCTTGTGTAGCAAATTAGGGACATCAGCTCGTATCCTTTAGGAACTTAAAAGGTTCATGGAGAAGAAATAAAGTTACGTTATAGGATTCATGCCATAGAAGGAAAGGACTAGCCTCACATACCTTTGTCGTTTAACTAAGCTATCGCTTGCTCGTCCTCCTTCGATGCTCGTGTTTTAACCTTCGAAAGGAATCACATTAACATTAGTTACTCGGCTATAAGAACATTTCACTATTTCTAGGGAAAATTGGGCAGCACTTCGTTTGTTTATACTACTTTTCCCACATTCTATATCAACTCCCAACGTTAATAACAACATCCACAATACAGCATTAACAATCATCATTTATCTACTTTTACCGCAATTCACCATTTCTCTTAAATTTCTCCACAATTATGATTATAACTCGTTATCGCGTTTTCTCACATATAATACTTATTTCATGGTCTAAATGTCACTTATGACATATTCACAATCACAGCATACCAACATCCATAATTCACATCAATCACTATTCACACATTTATGACCCAATTTCTATGTCTTTCCACAATTCAAGTGTTTCAACTTTCAACCACTCAAACCATATAAAATGGGTCATAAAACTCACCTAATGATGGATGAACAGCTTTTGAGTGGAACTTCTCTTCTTGCACCAAAACCCTAACTCACTCTTCTTGAGTTTTCTTGGCTTAGATGAACTTTTAATGGGTTTCATAAACTTGATTTCATGTATTTGGTGTAGTTGACCATGGAGTTCCTTTGATTTCTTGTGAAAGAATAGTGGAGAAGGTTCTAGAGAGTTCTTAGAGAGAAGAGAGTAGAAGATGAAATGAAATAAAAATGGAGGAGGGGTCTTATATTAATTCATGAAATCAGTCCCGACCGTGATGTACGGTGCGATCGACGGAGCGTCGATTGGATCAACGGGGCGTCGATCTGACCGTCGATATCGTTAAATTTCCAGTGAACAATCTGTCATTTCTCCTTATTCGACGGTGAGAAGGACGGTCCGTCGAACTGAAGACGGAGCGTCGACCCATTCATCGAGTGGTCTCCGTTCCAGCTCAGTTTTACGGAGCCATCGACGGGGCATTGACTTGTTCGACGGTACCGTCGAACGCCCTTTTTCGCAGGACTGCGGTGAAGTTTCATTTAACGGACTTTTCTCCCTTGCCTTTAATTTCTCTGAAAATTTACGTTGGTCCCTTCATCGCTTAGCAACCCAAAGTTCCGGGGTGTAACACAACAATTCTTGTCACAAACCATCAACATCGGGAACACATAGACGTCTCTGTAGTCTTAGGACATCGTCATCAACCCCAACTGTGAATGAAGTGTACTCGCCCCTTTCCACTCCATCTCGCAGTTTCACCAGCAGTCCATCTTCGTATTTCTTGGACATGATTCTCTCCATAATATCAGATCGCGTGGGTGTGATTCCCACTAACTCCCCATATTCAGTTTCATCAAATTTGACTCCAAAGCTAGCGAGTCTCTGGATTTCTCTAGCCATTGGCATCTGTCGAGCGTGCAAATAGGCTAACGTACCCATAGATTTCTGGCTCAATGCATCAGCAACAACATTTTCCTTACCAGGATGGTGCAAGATATTCAAGTAGTAGTCCTTCAACAACTCTAACCATCCTTTCTGTCTGAGATTCAAGTCTCGCTGCTTGAAAATATACTGTAGGCTTTTCTGATAGGTGAAAACATCACAATTTTCCCCATACAAGTAATGACGCCAGATTTTTAATGCGAACACCACAACAACCAATTCTAAGTCACGAGGGATAATTAATTTCGTGATTCTTTAACTGGCAGGAAGCATAAGTGATCACCTTACCATTCTGCATCAAAACACAACCTAACCCAATTCGGGAAGCATCATAATAAAATATGTAGCCTCTGGAACCCGAAGGTAGATATGGTGTCACATAGAGATTTGAGCTCGGATCAATCAATGAATACGCATCAAAAGAGCAAATAGTGAGAATACCTATGACCATGGCATTTGAGGCTTCAGCTGGCTCCCTACGAGTCAAACCATAAAGTCAGGCTTAACCTTCATTACCGGTGTTAGCAACCACTTTACCTGTCCCATTACCACGAGTATTAGGAGAGTTATTAGTAGTAACAGTAGGCGTATTTCTAGCAGCAATAGGTGCAGACAAATTGTTTCTCTGGCTTGAAGCAATAGCCATTTCACGTAACCACTTCCTACACTCCCTCTTGATGTGACCCCTTATACCACAATGATGATAAATACGATCTTCCCATCCAGATGAGTGTCTATTACCACCTTGCGAATACCTATTCTGATTATTGTTTCTCTGACCTTGTCTACAGGACAGAGCATTGGCATTAGAGTAAGCACCGGTCTAAGTAGGTGCAGAATACCCTTCATTTTTCCTACCATTTTGCGAACCACTAAACCCAACCACAGATCGGGCCTTCTTACTTTGTTCCTTTTCTATCCTCTCTTCACCCTTTCAATTCTCTTGTTGCTCAGCGAACCCAACCAAGGATGAAAATGTACAAGTAGGAGACATAGCAACAGTAGCACAAGCAGAATTGATACGTGGTAATCACTCACGCACAAATTGGCTCAACTTGTGCTTTTCAGTCGATATCATATACGTTGCATACCTTTCCAGATGAGTAAACTTCATACTGTACTAACGAACGGATATAGTGCCCTGCTCAATCTTCTCAAACTTAGCAACCAGAGCAAATCGTTACTCATCAGACATAAATCTCTCCATGAATGCCCCCTCAAATTCAGCCCAAGTAGGAGCTGGAGCATTATTAACCCGCTCAGTCTCTCACAATTCGAACCAAGCATGAGAAATACCTTTCAATAGATAGGACAAAAAGTCCACAGGTTCAGAACCATGAGCACCCATGGCCCTTAGAGCTTTGAATGTCTCATCCATAAAGTGTTAGGGATTATCTTCTTCTCGTGAACCAAAGAGCTTGTGCGGATTCAACTCCAAAAAGTGCTTAAGACTTCCCCCACCATTAAGTGTCAAATCCGCACTCATATGCTACTGTTGGGCTGCAACAAGGGTAGTAAGCATTTGGATCGCATTCTACATTGATCCAATATCAGCCAAGCTCACAGTAAGGGCAGTTGGAGCAGGTGGTGCTAGTGGTGGTGCTTGGTCTCCATTATTGTTCTCAACCCCAGCAGCAATGGTGCGTTTAGTGATCCTAGCGGCTCGTCCGCCAGATGATGAATTAAAAGCACCATTACTCCCTTGGTTAACAACTCCGTATGAGTTAAAGCTATTTCTGCGAAGCACGAATTAACGAACATGTCAGACTGCATAAGGAAGACTTTACTAGACACAACTCTACAGATAAATCCTAGGACACATCTAAACCTAGGCTCTAATTTCAAGCTTGTCACGCCCCAAAAACAACCCTAGACATGACCGGCATCTGATGTCATGAACAATATCGAAAGAACCTTATTATATATAGAAAACATTTTATACTTTCAAATCAACAATTATCTCATAAGTAAGAGACACACCCTCAGAAAATATCCAAGATAAAGTCATGCTCATTAAAACAAAACAATAGAAATCTAAATCCATATTTAAATAATACATGGCAACATGCCCCAACAATTAGGGAAAAACAACCATAACTAAGGAGCTTCTACGAAATAAAGAGTGTCTGAAGTCTCGGGACGCAGCCCAACAATATAAGTAAATGAAATAATGTAGAGAGGTGCACCACGAACAAATATGTGGGCTCATCGAAAGATCTCGAGAAGTAGCAAGTTCCCCTAAGTCGTCTGCGCGTTACGAACCTGCTTTTCAATGTTACCTAACATACCATAAAAAACAACAATGGTATGCCTGAGTATTGGGTACTCAGTGAGTATCGCGGGGACAATGAATGATACAACAAAATAAAAGAATGAAAGTCAATAATACCGTTTAAGTGCAAAACAATTGACAGATCCATAGGTAAGATAAACCAACAACTTCACATCCGTCAATTGAGAAACCATAAACCCGTATTTAAACCAGTTCCAGTTTATTATGTCATTGTGTACCATTCCAGTCTTTCCATTTTGAATTCAATATTTATCAACCAACCACTCACGGGCAAGTAAGTTTAATATCATTAACAAGCCACTCACAGCGAAACAAACTTATCTCACAATGCCAATACAAGCCCAAATCAATAATGACAACGGGATGACCATTCAAGTTTCCAAAAATAGCATAGAAGCACCACCACACTGAGGAAATTTGACCCACGATGACTATCCTTTCTCCCAAATAGTTAGGCATATACCACATCGCAGTATGTAACCCTTGATGACCACTCTTCCTCCCGAATGGCTAGGCTAACCCCACTAGGATCCATAGTGACTATCCTTTCTCCCGAGTAGCTACGCAAAACACAAACAATATAAATCATGGCAAAAGAGCAGAATCACAATCCTAGCATAGAAGCCGAATCACTCAAATTATGGCATTGAAGCAAAATTAGAAGTCATATGATAGTCACATTATTCATTAAGGATTATGTTCATCATCCCATTATAGGAGCACATCAAATCATTTCAGTTTTAGAAAATCGATTTCACTTCTTTAAACAAGTTTCAAGTTCAACACAATCTGTTATAGAGCATTCACGTGAGATAGTCAAGCTTTTCAATTATCAAGTTTAAACATCCCTTATTGGGTAATCAAGTTTGAATACCATATCTTTATATCTCAATTTTCAATCATCCTTTAGAGAGGAAAACAATCATGAATACATATATATAATTTAGTACAAACAGGGTTTAAGGGGGGCTGGTCCCTCATGCACACAAATCACAACCAAATTCTTCCAAGTTTAACAATCACACTACAATGATTTTTGAATGAAAAAGTTTAGTACTTTAATGAATTCTAGGGATTTCTACCATTATTCGAAAACTAAGGCTTTTCTAAGCCTATAAATGGGTTCTTGAACCCTTTCATGAATCACTAACGGATTTCAACCTTATAGAACTTTCTACTCTAACCCCAAACTTTATTAATACTTAGAGAAATTTAGAAACTTTACCTTTTAGACTAATGCCCTATCTACGTCTTCTTGAGATTTCAAGAACTTAGGGTTTTAGATAGATGATTTACTATCAAAAGGGGATGAATATGGTGAGAGACTGATCAAGATTGAGTGGGAATTATTACAACTCGAAAAATTTTCGCGTCGTTTGCGTTGTAAGTAAACTAACGTAAGCTCGAAGAGGTCATGGAACCCTTATAAGGTTAAGTAATACTCTTAACAAGTGTTAATCAAGTCTCTAAAGGTTCCAGGATCAGGCAAGTCAAAGAAAATAATTTTGTCAAAATTTTGAAAAAAATTGACAGAATTTTGGACATTAATTTTGGGTCAAATTTAGAGAGGTATATCTCCTAGTATATCAGGAGTTTTGAAGTGAAACCAAATGCTAAATTGAAGTTCAAGAAGTTTAGTTTCCAATGCAACAAACCGTTCGTCAAAACGACATCGGAGTAGGGAGTTATGGGCATTTCAAGTTAAGCCTCCAAGCTGCCAAATGGCTCCCCACGGGCCCCACTTGGAAAGTTGGTGTAACCGACTCTCAAGGGGTATAAAAACCCTAGTATTCTCCTTTTTTCATCAATTACACTTATTTTGAGTTCTATACACATCGATACAGTTCTCTTAAACACTGATAACCCCTTAAATCAAGAATTCAACAAGATTACACCAAACTAGTTCATGAAAAGTGATTGTTATTGTTTCTACTTGATGTTGTGGTGAGTTTGGTCTTGAAGAATGTTGGTGTGGCTAGATTTCTTCAAGTATAAGGTATGTTCTTCATCCTATCTTTTATGTTGAGTTGATTTGAAGGTTTAGCAAGTCTTAAAATTAAAGACATTTATGGAAGAAAGGTCATAAAGTGTTGTGTTGTAGTCGCTGAGTTTATGGACTGCTTTGAGCATGTTGTGGCTGTGTTGTTGATCTAATTTCCATGTATATGGATGGTATCTAATGTTGTTGGTGTATTGATGAGATTATGCTCCTTGATTGGGAAGAAAGGAAGTGTATATTGTTATTGTATATTGATATACTTTGGGTTGTTTGATGTATACTTCTTGTAAGGGCAGTAAAAGGAGTATTTAAGGACTTTTGTAAGTTTGTTGTTTTTATTGTGGGTTGTTGTATATGGTTTGGAATTTGGAGGAAGTAGATAATATAGGGGAAATGCTGTCCGATTTTCGTTGGCTCATTTATTAGTCTAGTTTGATCTTGTGAGAGTATCAATGGCTTGACCTTGGTATGAATTATCTTGAATGTAGATATGCAAGTTTGGAAAGATAACCGTTAAGTAATTAAGGAAACGACAAGGTATGTTAAGGCTAAACCCTTTCTTTATAAAGGCATGATTCTTTTCTTATGAACCCATACATGTTTTCCATAATATCCTTATTCCCAAAAAGCTAGAAGTCTATGATTCTCAAAGTTCTTACGATGATAAGATAGATATTTTCCATAATGAAAATGATGATGATGATGATTCCATTTTGGAGATTCCAAAGCTTATGGATTTTATGCTATTATGAGATTATTGAGCTTATTTCACGATTTCATTAATTTTATTCATTGTTGTCGATCTCACCTTATGATAGTTGTTCCTTCAAGGTGAGATATAGCGATGATGATTGTTCCATAATATAATCGGAGGCTACCAACCTTACGTCACTCCGATAGATTTATGGCTTTTAATTAGGCTCTCATGCATGCTTTATAGATATGTAAGTATTTTCCTTCACACCGCGCCTTAATGGCCGGACAAGATACTATAAATAAATAACACCGTGACTACATGGCCGGGCAAGATAACACTGTGCCTATATGACCGGGTAAGATAACACCGTGCCTACATGGCCGGGCAGACACCACTAGTGGGCGGCGTGAGATGATTACCCCAGACGCGGGCTAATAATGACAAAACCGTGCCTATATGGCCGGGCAGCATAACACCGTACCTATATGGTCTGGTAATTTATATATATATATATATATATATATATATATATATATATATATATATTCATTTATTTATAATGTTGATTTAAAAAGTTATAGTTAGCATGCATGGTATCTGCCTTATGAGGCAATCAAATGTACAAGTTATTCTTATCTCATGTTATGTTCCATTTTTCTTGTTATGTTGTTATTCATGCCTTACATACTCATTACATTATTCATACTGACGTCCTTTTATTTGTGGACGCTGATGTGTCGGGGTTTTTGGCACATTCGACACTTTTTGGCTATAAGTTTTACTTGTTTTTGAGCAAGTCTTGGTCAATTTGATGTGTTTTTATTATGTTTCAGGTATTTGGCGTTATAGGAGTCCAAAGACAGAAGTTTCAGCAAAATGGAGCAAAACATGAAGAAGGACGTCTCGTACGTCAAAGGATGGGACGTACCTGTTCCCCGCACTTGAGAGGAAAGCCACTGAAGTTTTTGGAAAAACAAAGGGAAGTACGGCTTGGAAAGCACGTCCCGTACATAGAAGGACGGGCTGTACTTGGTGCCCATCCCTTAGCTTAAAGCAACAGAAAGTCATTAAAGCATTGAGGAAAAGGACGTCGTAAAAGTACGTCTCGTACTTCAAAGGACGAGATGGACATTTGCCTGTATTTCTTCCGAAGTCTTAAGTTAGTTAGAGGCCGCATTTTACAAGGATGGGACGTACTTCAATGTACGTCCCGTACTCTTTCCACAAGGGTGACGTGATTTGTTCCATGTTGAAGAAGGATTTGACTCTTATAAATAGCCAATAGGGTTTTGAATGTTTTTTTTAATCACTTTCATACTTTTGAAATTCTGAATTTTGAAACTTGTGTGGAGACAATTTCTTTCTTAGCTACTCTTCAAGGATTTCAAGACAATTACACTCAGTTAATTTCCAGTTTTATTCGTAAGATTTAGCACAATTTCTATTATGCAATTTTCAATCTTTTATTGTTTTCTTGTTGCCATGAGTAGCTAAACACCTTTATTAAGGTGCTGAACCCAAGGATAGGTGTGTTATGATTGAGGATCGTGAATGATATACACATAATGGATTGTTAGGGTTTATTTGTTCTGCGTTTTCATCATATAGTTAGTGGTTGCAAACATTAGCTAACGCCGTAAACTTTAGTTTATTTGGGAAAATAGCTAGGGTTAGGTAAGAACAAATAACAAGAACTCAAGGCTTTAAACCTTGTTTAATAAATTCACTTAGGAATAAGAAGAATTTACTTGGCATAATTAACCGTTCTTCATGCATACTTTCTTATCTTTGGAAAAAGCATAGAAAGAAATAATCTTTTCATAGTGGGAAATAGTTCAGATTCACATAGAGGTTAAGTGCATCAATACAAACGATCCATTAGAAGTATATGAAGATCGATACCCATGATCAGACACTTTATCTGACGGGGATACACCTTGGTTCTTTTTACCCATATATTTACAACTTTACATTTCTAGTCACTTTAAATTAGTGCACAAATTAAAACAACTATAAACCCCTTTTTCTAGAATACACCAGGACCACAAGATTAGTATAATACTTGTTTAGCAAAATTTTCACACCATATTCTCTGTGGGATTCGACCCCAACCTCGTTGGGTTACTATATTTGACATCGTCCGCTTTACACTATTAAAAGTGTAAATTTGAGCGTATCAAATTTTAGCGCCACTGCCGGGGAATACGATTTTGAAATTACTAAATAGTTCTTACTCGTCTTAAAGTCTTTGTCATATTCCAACACACCTCGTTGCTATCTTGGCTAGCAACGATCTTCCAGTCGACAATGTTTTTGCTGATGAGTCAGAAGGTGAGGAAGACTTTGCATCTGCAATTCTCCATCCGAAGGTGACTGCCACTACTATTAAGTTTGATAATTCCCTCTATCGTATGCTCAAGCAAGCGGGATACTTACAGAATGCAGTCGATGATGACCCTCACCAATATATAATAAACTTTCTGGATGTGTGCTCTCAGCATATCCAACGGGGTGTGACTCAAGAAGCAGTCCGGCTGAAACTCTTCAAATATTCGTTAGCCGAAGAAGCGAGAAAATGGTTCATAAAGTTGCCCAGAAACTCTATTGCTACATGGGAAGAGATGGTTAAAGTGTTTCTCAGGAAGTGGTATCTCCCGAGTAAAAGCTGAAATTCGTGATCAGATTTACGAGTTCAAACAACGTAATGGGGAACAACTTTTTGAAGCTTGGGAGAGGTGCAAAGAAAATTTGGATAGGAGTCCAAACCATGGTTTTCCAGAACAGATTTTGAAGGAGAAGTTTTACAGAGGTTTGGATCCTATGACCCAAGCGATAGCCAATAATGCTGCCAGCGGGTGTTTCATGAATAATTCATATGCTAATATTACTGATATACTTGATCGACTGACTACACATAGCGAAGCTTGGCACTCAAGTAATTCTGATGGGCTATCACTTGGAACACCGTTGATTCAAAACATTTTGAAAGACAGTCAGGAAACGCAACAGACGTTGGCATAATTAGCCACTAGTCTATCTTTACTGACAAAGAGGCTTGATGAGAGGGAATCGAAGAAGGTATATGTGTGTGAAGATATCTCAGGCATGCCGCCTAGAATGACCAATTCCAAGAAGGTCCATATCAAAAGGGCCTCCCTCCGCCAATTGAGAACGTCCAATATGAAGATTACTTAGCGAAAGGGGAAATTCCTGGGCCAATTCAGAGATATTGGAGGCCTCAACAAGGGCAGGGTGCATACAACTAAGGGAACTACAACAACAACCAAGGGAACTACAATAACGACTATGGTGGACCGATCCAAGGTAGATACAACAACAACAATGGTAACTTCGGGAACAGAAGTTCCAACCATTACATTCCACCAAAAGGGCAGTCTAATGATCAAGGTAGTTCGAGGGTCGAGTCAATGCTTGAAAAAGTGTTGGAGTCAGACAAATACTGAAAAGACATTATCTGGGCTATCAGACACGGTGGTTTCTCAATTAGCAGCTATTTAGAATCTTGAACAGCAGATGCGTGATCTTTCTAGAAAACAACATCCTACTAGAAAATGTGGGCTTTCTAGTGATACTATCCTAAACCCGAAGAATGGTGTGGGCGTGGAACGTACTTTTTCTATTAGCACGAGGAGTGGTAAAATACATCAAGGTGCTGACAAGAAAGTGGTTGATCTAGATCCAATTATTGAGGAAGAAGAGGTGCATTCTGATGTGCCTATCGTTGATGATGAGGTCCATGCTAAAGAAAAAGTTGCTGAGATTCCAGAAGTTGCTGCTGATACAAGTAAACACACGATAAAAGGGCCTCTTAATCCTTTGACTCATATGTACAAAGAAAATCCTCCCTTTCCTCAAAGGTTGGCAAAAAAGATTGATGATGCTAAGTGCCAGAAGTTCTATGATCAGTTGAAGCAGTTAACAGTGAATTACCCATTCCAAGATGTTGTGAAAGAGATGCCCGGATTTGCTAAGTTTTTGAAAGACCTACTTACGAAGAAAAGGTCTGTTCAACATGAGACAGTGAATTTGACTCATAGTGTGAGTTCAATTATTGCTTCCACCGTAGTTCAGAAGAAGGGAGATCCAGAGGCGTTTACCATTCCGTGCAATATGGGGCATGCATTCGCCTGTGCTCTGTGTGATAATAGGGCGAGTATCAACTTGATGCCCCTTGCTATTTTCAAACAATCTGGATTGGGGACTCCTAGACCAACTTCTATGCGATTACTGAAAGTAGACAAATCTATGAAGAAGCGAGTTGGTGTTATAGATGATGTGTTGGTACAAGTGGGTAAGTTCATGTTGCCTGCTGATTTTGTAATTCTGGATTGTGCGGTGGATAGAGATATTCCAATCATCTTGGGAAGACCGTTACTTACTACGGGTAGAAGGCTCATGGACTCTGAAAAGAATGAAATTAAGTTAGATGCTGGGGCAGTGTATCCGATTGCAGACAGCAAATGGGTGAGTCCTGTTCAATGTGTACCAAAGAAATGAGGTATCACTGTGGTGCCTAATCCAAAGAATGAGCTGATTCCCACTCGTACAGTTACTGGATGGCGTGTTTGCGTGGACTATAGGAAGCTGAATACTGCCACGTGTAAAGACCATTTTCCCATGCCGTTCATTGATCAAATGCTGGACAGATTGGCTGGGAGGTTTTACTATTGCTTCCTAGATGGTTACTCGGGCTATAATCAGATCAACATTGCCTCAGAAGATCAAGAGAAGACGACTTTTACTTGTCAATATGGGACAATTGCGTTCAGCCGAATGCCTTTTGGGCTGTGTAATGCACCAGCCACTTTTCAGAGGTGAATGATGTCGATCTTTTATGACATGGTAGATGACTTCTGGGAGGTATTTATGGATGATTTATTTGTTGTAGGTGATTCGATTAATGATTGTCTTGGCCATCTTGGTCAAGTGCTGAAACGATGTGAGGAGAAAAATCTAGTGCTAAATTGGGAGAAGTTCCACTTTATAGTGAAGGAAGGGATCGTCCTCGGTCACAAAATATCTGAAAAGGGAATTGAGGTCGATCAAGCGAAGATAGATGTGATTGCAGAACTTCCTCCCCCCATCTCAGTCAAAGGTGTCCAAAGTTTCTTGGGACATGAAGTGTTCTACAGGCGCTTCATCAACGATTTCTCACAGATTGATAACCCGATGTGCAAGCTTCTTGAAAAAGAGGCTAAGTTTGTGTTTGATGATAAGTGCCGAAAGGCGTTTGATGAATTAAAGGAGCGCCTCACTACGACTCCTGTTATTGTTACTCCTGATTGGCCCTTGCCTTTTGAGTTGATATGTGATGCTAGTGGTTTTACGATAGGTGTTGTGCTTGGTCAGAGGCACAATAAAATTATGCACCAGATCTACTATGATAGTAGGACACTTAACGCAGCGCAGATGAACTACACGGTGACTGAGCAAGAACTGCTTGCAATAGTATATGCTTTTGAGAAGTTTCGGTCCTATTTGCTGGGGTCCAAGGTTGTGGTGTACACTGACCATGCTGCATTGAGGTATTTGACAGGAAAAAAAGGAAGCTAAGCCGCGACTTATTCGTTGAGTCCATTTGTTACAAGTGTTTGATTTCGAGGTAAAAGATCGAAAGGGATCCGAAAATCAGGTTGCTGACCATCTCTCTAGGCTTAAAGGAGCTGGGGTACCAGCAGAAGAACTCGACATTGAAGATGCATTTACGGATAAGAAAATTTTGGCAGTGTCTATGCAGGTGCACATTGGTTTGCCGATTTTGCTAACTACTTGGTGACTGGTATCATCCCGACGAGATCAAATCTTATCAGTAAAAGAAGTGTTCGATGTTTAGGGAATTGATTTTATGGGTCCCTTTGTAAGCTCTTGTGGAATGAAATACACCTTGGTGGCTTTTGATTATGTCTTTTAATGGGTAGAAGCGGTGGATTTACCTAATAACGAAGCCAAAACTGTCATGGGATTCTTGAAAAAGAACATATTTATTCGTTTTGGTACCCCAAGGGCGATAATCAGTGATGGTGGTTCTCACTTTTGCAATAAATCCTTTGCAGGATTGATGAAGAAGTATAGAGTCAAGCATAGGGTTGCAACCCCATATCATCCTCATACAAGTGGGAAAGTTGAAGTCCTTAATCGGGAGATAAAGAGTATTTTAGCAAAAACGGTGAATGTAAATAGAACTGATTGGGCCCACAAGCTCGATGATGCTCTATGGGCTTACCGAACTGCCTTCAAGACTCCGATTGGGACTTCGCCTTTCAAGCTAGCTTTTGGCAAAGCATGTCATCTGCCAGTTGAACTCGAACATAAAGCCATGCGGGCCTTGAAGAAATTGAACATGAATTGGGAAGAAGCGATTAAACTCAGGCTGTTTTACCTCAGTGAGATGCATGAGTTCCGCTATCAGGCCTATGAAAGTGCAGCGTTATACAAAGAGAGGATGAAGCAATATCAGGACAAGAATATCCTGAAGCGGGAGTTCCACAAGGGTGATCCTGTCCTACTATTTAATTCTAGATTGAAGCAGCTACCGGGCAAATTGAAATCACGATGGTCAGGTCCCTTTGAAGTGGTAAGTGTCGCACCCCATGGAGCTATTTAATTTAAGCCTGAAGATAGAACTCGGACATTTAAGGTGAATGAGCAGAGGGTGAAGCACTACCATGGTATGATTTCGGGAGATAGGATTGTTGACCGTTATCGGTTGAAGCACCTGGGAACGAATGACGACTCGGCAAGTCCAGACCAAGAGTAAATTTGTAACACCGTCGTGCTGCGATGTTAAATCAAACGCTTCATGGGAGGCAACCCATGTTTTACAGCTTTCTTAGAATAGTGTAACGTTTTTTTTTTTTTTGTTTTTGAAGGAATTTCAACGGTCGAAGTACGGGCTGAGAAGAACATCCTGTACTTTATTATACGGGGTGCACTTCATGACCGTACTTGTAGAGAGAAGATTGCAAACCCACTGGAAATTTTTGGGAAGTACGTAAGGAAAGAACGGGTCGTACTTCGTTGTGCGTCCTGTACCTTGTCCGCGTGCTTTATCAGGTATGTCGAATACACTCACTGGAACAAGGAAGAAAAGTACGTGCTATATGTATGTCCCGTACTTAGTTGTACGGGATGTACCTTTTCCGTGTATAACAAACACTAAAAAAAAAAACAATAAAAAGGGGAAGTTGAAAAGAAAGGAAATGAACGATTTTTTCCATCCCCACTTCACATTCTTTCCACCTTCCCCATCTTCACCCACAATTTCACCCCATTACCACCCCATAAATACCCACCATTACTGGAACCCATTACTTACAATCCACCATATAATCTCACCATAGTCCTCCCAATCACTAAAACTCCCAATTCCATCTTTTGTACCCGAACAAATAGTGAGGGAAAGGAACTTGTAGGGATCTTTTGAATTGCGTATATTATTCTCATTGTGATCTTCCTCACAGTTATGTTGATTAGTTGTTTCATTGTATATTCGCTTTGTAGATTGTAACATAGTACATATAGTAAAATCTTGTTGTGGGATTATTTGTGGATGTAATTCGGGGCGGGGATTGGTATGCTGTCATGTATAGAACTCGTGGGGACAAATATTTCATATCCCAACTGGTTTGGAGGGCATTCCAACGATTGGTTTCAGTTTTGAAGACTAAAGTTGTTATGCTTGCCAACTGCTCGGTAAATTGTCTTAAAGAAAAATATTATGCAACGGGTGAAGTCTGAGTAACCCACACCCCTAAACCCCTTAATTGAAGCATGAAAGAAATAATTTACGTGTTGGTGATGTTGTGTAAGCCGTCGTTAAAATTTCACAAAGTCTAATGGCAGTACTTGAGAGTACGTAATGAATGCACGGATCGTACTTTATTGTACATCGCGTAGATCGGTCACGTACCTCGGTAGAAGATTACAGAACCGGCCTAATTGTATACCAGAAAGTACTTGAGGACGTACTTTATTGTACATCACGTACCTTGATCACGTACATCAGTGAAAGGCAGCAGAAACTTCTAAGTTGTAAACTCCTAAGTACGTGCACAAAGTATATCCCGTACATCAGTGTACGTCGCGTACCTTGTGTCCGTAGTTCAAAATACACCTTGTACTTGGATTGTGCGACCTACACTGCTGAAACACTGCATTTGGAAGAAAATATTTGACGCTTCTTTCATGGGTCCTGTAACAACTTTCTAACATTGTAAATGTTTTCCTCAATAGGCATGCCGCCCAAACACAAAGGTGGAACTTCTACACAAGGCAAGAGGGGAAGAGTTACTACAAGTCTTAAAGATGTTCCCTCAGACCAAGATTTGTCTAATGAGGTCAACAAACCATTGAAACAATTGATGATCTCAACTCGAGGCGGAGCTAACCCAGTACAGGTTCCCTCCAGTCTGAAGAGGAGGATTCCTCTAGCTTAGATACCATAGGGTCCGAGCCGAAACAAGCCTGAGCATCAGAAATAACTTAGAATCTAGTGGTAACCCCTGTCACCCCCCCTCCCCCCAGGAAGTGGTAGATTATCGAAGATAAGAGGAAAGCCTGATCAGGGCTGAAGTAGAAGATGCCCTTCGATTCTCAGTAAAAGGTTCACGAGAGCGGTTTGTCAAGGGCATTGAAAGTATAAAGAAAGGGGGTGCTCCTAGGAAACTTATTTGGAAAGAAAGGCAAATAGGATTTCGGGACTTGGAGGATTACCTACAAATTAGGGCACTGCTGACCCACTACAAGCTAGAGGTTTTCTACAGCGAACCGGGTGACTATTACCCAATGCTCGTGCGGGAATTCTATGCAAATTATGGTGCACAATTGAGCACAGTTGTGAAGCCAGGAATGCTGAATCAGGATGTCCCATTGGCGGACGAGGTTGATGTTCGAAAAGTGAAAGTTAATATATCACCTGCCGCCATAAATAGGTATTATTTTGGGGCTGACATTGCTCCACCTCTTCACACGGTTGAGTACGATGATAAGATTCAGAGGAGGATGACACAGTCGGTAACAGAGGGGTAAGCCTCCGTTATAGCCAAGGGTAGCCCACGGTGGTTCAGAAAAAAGTCGAAGATATTCAAGAACACTCTGTCACTAGAGGAAAGGTTTTGGTGGGGTGTAGTGCTGTTTCAAATAATTCCTACAGTAAGCGATAACTCCCCCTCAACCGAGCTATGGCAGTGGCAGCACTCATGACCCGCTACTCACTAGACATTGGGCTGATGATTGCACATGAGATTCAGGATAGAGCATAGCATGACCCCACCTCAGTGGCATATCCTGGCCTTATCACTGCTCTATGTCGGCAAGCGACGGTGGTACCACTACCTTTTATAGGTCATTGTGTCACCGCTACTCGCATGTATGATATCCACAAAACGAAAGAGGAGGATAACAAAGAGAAGAAACCTGAATCATTACTTAAGGGCCCAGCCGTAGCAGCGCCTGAGGAGCAAGTTGAGGGTGACCAGGTAGATTTTGGGGCTATGGGTACTAATACTACTGAGGTGCCCACCACTGAGGCATCTCCCACAGCAACGTCCCAGCCTCCGACCGCCACTGAGACCACTACTTCTGCAGGTCCTCAGGCTAGCACTGCACCCGTGCATCCGGCTGGGGAACAAGCAGCCCACACTATTCCTCCAGCCACCCAGCAGTCCTCCCAAGAACCATTTGCATTCAACAAAGAAAATTTTAAACGAGTGGTGATTCAGGCTGCAGGCTGACGAACAGTTAAAAATTTTAGCTCGGCAAATGAAGAGGTATGTGAAGAGGCAGATCGACATTTCCCTAGCACAGCCACTTCCAACCAGGCCCAGGAGTTATATCAAGCAAGACTTAATAGATTTGAGGAACGGTTGGTTTCTTTGGAGCATGCGGGTCTAGGTAGTGATTTGATGGGTATGAGAGTTGAGTTAGACCATCTAAAGTCCGATGTTATGTCCTTACGGACTCGTGAGAAAAGTGTTGTAGAGGAGCCCTCTCAGCCGAGCAAGGTGGACCTCTCATCATTGATAAGCATTATGAATTTGATGCCTGTGGAGGATACCGCATCCCGAGATGATTGAGGGAAACAGGTAGCAGGAGATGAAGTTCCTCGGGTACCAGAGTTGGAGATGTTGGCCCGAACAGCGAAAGAGCATATTCAGATTGCTAGGATGAGGTCTATGTTTGCCAATCGCCCTCCAGCACCGATGAGCAGTAGTACTGGTGCATCCTCTAGTAGCACCACGAGGGATGAGTCAGCGTCAGCCCCAGTCTAGACATCCGGGGAACCAGTGCCTCTGACTGATACTAGCACCTAGTGCTGCTAGGTATCCCTTACCCTTAGAGTATTTACAGTTGATGCATTGGGGACATTGCATGATTTTCAGTTGGGGGTGGGGATTTCTGGCGTTTTTGTCGTGTAAATATTTATTTAGGAACCTCCTTGACTTTTTTTTGCCAGAGTTCTTTTCCTTAGGGGTTTTATTTTGTTGAAACTGGTATGTTTAGGATGTTGCTTAGGTGGAATAGAGTATTTGTGACTTATTTGGTGTTACTCTTTAACTGATGGCATGTGGTTATGGTTTGTTGGAAATTTTGGACCCCTCGAAAATTTGAAATATACATACTTAGAACAGTTATTGGTTGACATGATTGATTCTTCATATGACATTATGCTTATTGGGGTATTGTGTGTGATAAATCATTACTTAAGAGGTCACAAGTAAAAAATAATTGTCCTTATGCCAATGTGTGTGTGAGTTGTTAGTTTGGTGCTGTTTATGCATGTATAATCTAGAACTTGCCTGGTTGGTCTTGTTTGAAATCTGAAAGTTAGTTTGGTTGTTAGATGATCTTAGGCTTGCTTTGTGCAAATAGTCACTGTGCCTAAATAAGCCTTACCAAAAATTTCAAATATCCCTAGTTTCCTTGTTTTGAGCCTTTTGACCCTTTTCTTGGCTAGCCGATTATGAAACCTTACCCTTTGTAAAATCAATCCATCTTCGCACTCGTTTCCTCCTTGATGCTACTAGGTAAATGAGGCAAAATGCCTAAGTTGGGAGTGAATGAAATGTGGAGTAGATGTTAAAAACATAAGTTGGGGGTGGTGGTGTTTTCTAGTGGAAATTCAATGTGGTAGTTGCATATATAGATATATAATACAAGAATAGAAAAATCAGAAAATTGTAACACAAAAAGATTTTCAAAATGATTAGGAATAAAACCACATCGAGGTCGAAAACTTGAAAAAAAATAAAGGGGTTGGAAAGAAAAGAGGTGAATTAAGGTGAAGAGATGTTGTAGTGTTCAAGGAGGGTGAGTCACTAATCTCCAAAAAGTATCCTACCCATCCCTAAGCCTACATTACAAGCCAAAACAAGTCCTAATGTGATCACAACCGAACGAGCCTAGGAGGAAAACATAGAAAATGAGGGCAAGCCTATGGTATTTGCATGTGTAGATATGAATTTATTTGTGATTGTGAGCGTTTTTCTCTTCTCTTTCGTCTTCGTTCCATTTTTTGTGTATGTATGTGTGTTGGGACATTCTTTGGTCTGTGTGAGGGCATAAGGATGAGAATTGAGCAAAATAAAGTGACCGCCTAAAGTAGCATTTGTGTGCATCATAATATGTTCGATAATGTGATGTCTTGCATTGAAGCTTCATTGTTAGTCATAGCGTTCTTGGGTTGTGTATATGGTTTGAAAATCGAAAAATGGGGTGGTTCTTGGAAGAAAAACATGCGTACCGGTAGTTGAGAGTCAAAATCAATGTAGACATTCTTACTCTGGGATATCTAGGTGTTAAATTGAGTCTTTATGTTGTATGACTTGTTTGAGGACAAGCAAAGACTTTAAGTTTGGGGCGTTGATGTGCCGGGGCTTTTGGCACATTCGACACTTTTTGGCTATAAGTTTTACTTGTTTTTGAGCAAGTCTTGGTCAATTTGATGTGTTTTTATTATGTTTCAGGTATTTGGCGTTATAGGAGTCCAAAGACGGAAGTTTTAGCAAAATGGAGCAAAACATGAAGAAGAATGTCCCGTACTTGAAAGGACAGGACGTACCTGTTCCCCGCACTTGGGAGGAAAGCCACTGAAGTTTCTGGAAAAACAAAAGGAAGTATGGCTTGGAAAGCACGTCCCGTATATAGACAGACGGGCCGTACTTGGTGCCCGTCCCTTGTCTTAAAGCAACAGAAAGTCATTAAAGCAATTGAGGAAAAGGACGTCGTAAGAGTACGTCTCGTACTTCAAAGGACCGGGTGAACATTCGCCCGTATTTCTTCCGAAGTCTTAAGCTAGTCAGAGGCCACATTTTACAAGGATGGGACGTACTTCAATGTACGTCCCGTATTCTTTCCACAATGGTGACATGATTTGTTCCATGTTGAAGAAGGATTTGACTCTTATAAATAGCCAATAGGGTTTTGATTTTTTTTTTAATCACTTTCATACTTTTGAAATTCTGAATTTTGAGACTTGTGTGGAGACAATTTTTTCTTAGCCACTCTTCAAGGATTTCATGATAATTACACTCAGTTAATTTCTAGTTTTATTCGTAAGATTTAGCACAATTTCAATTGTACAATTTTCAATCTTTTATCGTTTTCTTGTTGCCATGAGTAGCTACAAACCTTTGCTAAGGTTATGAACCCAAGGATGGGTGTGTTGTGATTGGGGATCGTGAATGACATACGCATAATGGATTGTTAGGGTTTATTTGTTCTTCGTTTTCTTCATATAGTTAGTAGTTGAAAACATTAGCTAACGCCGCAAACTTTAGTTTATTTGGGAAAATAGCTAGAGTTAGGTAAGAACAAATAACAAGAACTCAAGGCTTTAAACCTTGTTTAATAAATTCACCTAGGAATAAGAGGAATTTACATGGCATAATTAACCGTTCTTCATACATACTTTCCTATCTTTGGAAAAAGCATAGAAAGAAATAATCTTTTCTTAGTGGGAAATAGTTCAGATTCATATAGAGGTTAAGTGCATCAATACAAATGATCCATTAGAAGTATATGAAGATCGATACCCATGATCAGATACTTTATCTGATGGGGATACAACCTTGGTTCTTTTTACCCATATGTTTAAAACTTTAAATTTCCAGTCACTTTAAATTAGTGCACAAATTAACAAAACTATAAAACCCTTTTTCTGGAATACACCAGGACCACAAGATTAGTATAATACTTGTTTAGTAAACTTTTCACACCATACTCTCGGTGGGGTTCGACCCCAACCTCGTTGGGTTACTATATTTGACATCGTCCGCTTTACACTATTAAAAGTGTAAATTTGAGCGTATCAAATTTTGGCGCCGCTACCGAGGAATACAGTTTTGAAATTACTAAATAGTGCTTACTCGTCTTAAAGTCTTTGTCATATTCCAACACACCTAGTTTGCTATCTTGTAAACCAGGTGATCATGGCTAGCAATGATCTTCCAGTCGACAATGTTTTTGCTGATGAGTCAAAAGCTGAGGAAGACTTTGCATATGCAATTCTCCATCCGAAGGCGACTGCCACTACTATTAAGTTTGATGATTCCCTCTATCATATGCTCAAGCAAGAGGGATACTTTCGGAATGCAGTCGCTGATGACCCTCACCAATATATAACAAACTTTCTGGATGTGTGCTCTCAGCATATCCAACGGGGTGTGACTCAAGAAGCAGTCTGGCTAAAACTCTTCAAATATTCGTTAGCCGATGAAGAGAGAAAATGGTTCATAAAGATGCCCCGAAACTCTATTTCTACATGGGAAGAGATGGTTAAAGTGTTTCTCAGGAAGTGGTATCTCCCGAGTAAAAGAGCTGAAATTCGTGATCAGATTTACGAGTTCAAACAACGTAATGGGGAACAACTTTTTGAAGCTTGGGAGAGGTACAAAGAAAATTTGGATAGGAGTCCAAACCATGGTTTTCCAGAACAGATTTTGAAGGAGAAGTTTTACAGAGGTTTGGATCCTATAACCCAAGCGATAGCCAATAATGCTGCCAGCGGGTGTTTCATGAATAATTCATATGCTAATATTACTGATATACTTGATCGACTGACTACACATAGCGAAGCTTGGCACTCAAGTAATTGATGGGCTATCACTTGGAACACCGTTGATTCAAAACATTTTGAAAGACAGTAAGGAAACGCAACAGACGTTGGCATAATTAGCCACTAGTCAATCTTTACTGACAAAGAGGCTTGATGAGAGGGAATCGAAGAAGGTGAATGTGTGTGAAGATATCTCAGGCATGCCGCCTGGAATGACCAATGCCAAGAAGGTCCATATCAAAAGGGCCTCCCTCCGCCAATTGAGAACGTCCAATATGAAGATTACTTAGCGAAAGGGCATATTCCTTGGCCAATTCTGAGATACTGGAGGCCTTAACAAGGGCAGGGTGCATACAACCAAGGGAACTACAACAACAACCAAGGGAACTACAATAACGACTATGGTGGACCGATCCAAGGTAGATACAACAACAACAATGGTAGCTTCGGGAACTGAAGTTCCAACCATTACATTCCACCAAAAGGGCAGTCTAATGATCAAGGTAGTTCGAGGTTGGAGTCAATACTTGAAAAAGTGTTGGAGTCAGACAAACACTGAAAAGACATTATCTGGGCAATCAGACACGGTGGTTTCTCATTTAGCAGCTATTCAGAATCTTGAACAGCAGATGCGTGATCTTTCTAGAAAACAACATCCTACTAGAAAAGGTGGGCTTCCTATTGATACTATCCCAAACCCAAAGAATGGTGGGGGCGTGGAACGTACTTTTTCTATTAGCACGAGGAGTGGTAAAATACTTCAAGGTGCTGACAAGAAGGTAGTTGATCTAGATCCAATTATTGAGGAAGAAGAGATGCATTCTGATGTGCCTATCATTGATGATAAGGTCCGTGCTAAAGAAAAAGTTGCTGAGATTCCAGAAGTTGCTGCTGATACAAGCAAACACACGATAAAAGGGCCTCTTCGTCCTTTGACTCATATGTACAAAGCAAATCCTCCATTTCCTCAAAGGTTGGCAAAAAAGACTGATGATGCTAAGTGCCAGAAGTTCTATGATCAGTTGAAGCAGTTAACAGTGAATTACCCATTCCTAGATGCTGTCAAAGAGATGCCCGGATTTGCTAAGTTTGTGAAAGACCTGCGTACGAAGAAAAGGTCAGTTCAACATGAGACAGTGAATTTGACTCATCGTGTGAGTTCAATTATTGCTTCCACCACAGTTTAGAAGAAGGGAGATCCAGAGGCGTTTACCATTCCGTGTAATATTGGGCTTCATGCATTCGCTCGTGCTCTGTGTGATAATAGGGCGAGAATCAACTTGATGCCCCTTACTATTTTCAACCAATCTGGATTGGGGATTCCTAGACCAACTTCTATGCGATTACAGACGGTAGACAGATCTATTAAGAAGCCCGTTGGCGTTATAGATGATGTGTTAGTACAAGTGGGTAAGTTCATGTTGTCTGCTGATTTTGTAATTCTGGATTGTGCGGTGGATAGAGATATTCCAATCATCTTGGGAAGAACATTACTTGCTACGGGTAGAAGGCTCATGGACTCTGAAAGGAATGAAATTAAGTTCCGAGTGAATGATGAAGAAATGACTTTCCAAGCAAGCAAGCGGATGAAGTTACCAAGTGCATATGAGAGTATCTCGGTTATTGATTCGTTTGATGGGATTGATGATGCTGTCGAACATAAAATGGAAGAAGAACGTGTGGGAGAAGCTCTTGCTGCGGTTTTGATGAACTTTGATGCTTGTGATATGGAGGGCTACATGGAAACAATAAATGCGCGTGTGGGTCTAGGTTCCTACACTTACCACCTAAGAAAGCTTGATCTTGATCATGAAAATAGAACTACTCCACCAACTAAGACTTCTATTGTTGAGCCACCAAAGCTTGAGCTTAAGCAGCTCCCATCACACTTGAGGTATGAGTTCCTTGGTCCGAACAAGACATTGCCAGTGTTCGTTTCAGCATTACTAACTGAGGAACAAATTGAGCGTTTAGTGGAGCTTATGCGCGAGTACAGACGTGCTATTGGTTGGACCTTGGCAGACATTCGGGGTATTCCTTCTGGTATTTGTGAGCATAAAATTCAGCTAGAGGAGGATAGCAAGCCGAGTGTTGAACATCAGCGGAGATTGAACCAGAACATGCAAGAGGTCGTGAAGAAGGAGATCACAAAGTGGTTAGATGCTGGGGTAGTGTAACCGATTGCAGACAGCAAATGGGTGAGTCCTGTTTAATGTGTACCAAAGAAATGAGGTATCACTGTAGTGCCTAATGCAAAGAATGAGCTGATTCCCACTCGTACAGTTACTGGATGGCGTGTTTGCGTGAACTATGGGAAGCTGAATACTGCCACGTGTAAGGACCATTTTCGCATGCCGTTCATTGATCAGATGCTGGATATATTGGCTAGGAGGTCTTACTATTTCTTCCTAGATGGTTACTTGGGCTATAATCTGATCAACATTGCCTCAGAAGATCAAGAGAAGACGACTTTTACTTGTCCCTATGGGACGTTTGCGTTCAGCCGAATGTCTTCTGGGCTGTGTAATGCACCAGTTACTTTTCAGAGGTGAATGATGTCGATCTTTTATGACATGGTAGATGACTTCTTGGAGGTATTTATGGATGATTTCTCCATTGTAGGCGTTTCGTTTGATGATTGTCTTGGCCATCTTGGTCAAGTGCTGAAACGATGTGAGGAGACAAATCTAGTGCTAAATTGGGAGAAGTTCCACTTTATAGTGAAGGATTGCAAAATATCTGAAAAGGGAATTGAGGTCGATCAAGCGAAGATAGATGTGATTGCAAAACTTCCTCCCCCATCTCAGTCAAAGGTGTCCAAAGTTTCTTGGGACATGCTGTGTTCTACAGGTGCTTCATCAAAGATTTCTCCAAGATTGATAACTTGATATGCAAGCTTCTAGAAAAAGAGGCTATGTTTGTGTTTGATGACAAGTGCTGAAAGGCGTTTGATGAATTAAAGGAGCGCCTCACTATGACTCATGCTATTGTTACTCCTGATTGGCCCTTGCCATTTTAGTTTATATGTGATGCTAGTGGTTGTACGATAGGTGCTGTGCTTG
The DNA here is from genome assembly GCF_019175385.1 of Lycium barbarum. Lineage (NCBI taxonomy): Eukaryota > Viridiplantae > Streptophyta > Magnoliopsida > Solanales > Solanaceae > Lycium > Lycium barbarum. Next base: position 57,788,377 of record NC_083340.1, read on the forward strand.
GCCAGAGGCACAATAAAATTATGCACCCGATCTACTATGATAGTAGGACACTTAATGCATTGCAGATGAACTACACGGTGACTGAGCAAGAACTGCTTGCAATAGTATATGCTTTTGAGAAGTTTCGGTCCTATTTGCTGGGGTCTAAGGTTGCGGTTTACACTGACCATGCTGCATTGAGGTATTTGATGGCAAAAAAGGAAGCTAAGCCGCGACTGATTCGTTGAGTCCTTTTGTTACAAGTGTTTGATTTTGAGGTAAAAGATCAAAAGGGATCCGAAAATCAGGTTGCTGACCATCTATCTAGGCTTGAAGGAGCTGGGGTACCAGCAGAAGAACTTGACATTGAAGATGCATTTCCGGATAAGCAAATTTTGGCGGTTTCTATGCAGGTGGCACCTTGGTTTGCCTATTTTGCTAACTACTTGGTAACTGGTATCATCCCGACGAGATCAAATCTTATCAGTAAAAGAAGTTTTTGCGGGATGTTTGTCAGTAATATTGGGATGAACCGTACTTATTCAGAACTTGCGCTGATAATATTATTTGACATTGTGTTCCATAAAGTGAGGTATTGGAGATTCTGAAGGCTTGCCATTACTCTCCAGTTGGGGGACATCATAGTAGTACTAGGACGGCAGCCAAGGTTCTCAAATGTGGTTATTATTGGCCTACTCTCTTTCGTTATGCTAACTTGATTGTGCGTTCTTGTGATCAGTGCCAACGGCAGGGGAATATTGGTAGGAGGCAAGAGATGCCTACGAACTTTATAATGGAAGTTGAAGTGTTCGATGTTTAGGGAATTGATTTTATGGGTCCCTTTGTAAGCTCTTGTGGAATGAAATACATCTTGGTGGCTGTTGATTATGTCTTTAAATAGGTAGAAGCGGTGGCTTTAGCTAATAACGAAGCCAAGACTGTCATGGGATTCTTGAAAAAGAACATATTTATTCATTTTGGTACACCAAGGGTAATAATCAGTGATGGTGGTTCTCACTTTTGCAATAAAGCCTTTGCGGAATTGATGGAGAAGTATAGAGTCAAGCATGGGGTTGCAACCCCGTATCATCCTCACACAAGCGGGAAAGTTGAAGTCCCTAATCGGGAGATAAAGTGTATTTTAGCAAAAACGGTGAATGTAAATAGAACTGATTGGGCCCGCAAGCTCGATGATGCTCTATAGGCTTACCGGATTGCCTTCAAGACTCCAATTGGGACTTCGCCTTTCAAGCTTGTTTTTGGCAAAGCATGTCATCTGCCAGTTGAACTCGAACATAAAGCCATGCGAGCCTTGAAGAAATTGAACATGAATTACGAAGAAATGACTAAACTCAGGATGTTTCAACTCAATGAGATAGATGAGTTCCGCTATCAGGCCTATGAACAAAGCAAATCCTCCCTTTCCTCAAAGGTTGGCAAAAAAGACTGATGATGCTAAGTGCCAGAAGTTCTATGATCAGTTGAAGCAGTTAATAATGAATTACCCATTCCTAGATGCTGTCAAAGAGATGCCCGAATTTTCTAAGTTTGTGAAAGACCTGCTGTCACGACCCAGTTAGGGGCCATGATGGGTACCCGGGGGTAGCCACCGAGCACCACTCATGCTACTACTTATCTTGCTCATTTCATGGTCTTTTATCAACTTTATACTCAATTGTAGGAAAATCATATTTTATGTGGAAACATAAATACTTTTTGAATACATATGCCTCTCGGCCATCAAAATAATATATACATATAATAGCATCTCGTGAGACCATCTAACCCACACTGCGCATCTACGAGCTGCTAAGCATAAGGACGGGACAGGACCCCGTCATGCCCAAAAATACATATACATGAATATACACAAAAGAATCATCATAAGCACCTCCGAACAAAGGAGTGCTACTCTCAATCAGCTGACGGCTACTGCTGCTCTGGGTCGAGCTCTCCTCCCTGTCTACCTGTGGGTATGATCACAACGTCCAAAGAAAACGGACGTCAGTACGAATATTGTACTGAGTATGGGAGGCATAAACAATGAAATAGAACAATGACACAAAGGAAACATCAATATGGAACATTCATATCTAACTGTTATGTATAAAGGAATTAAGCCATGTTGTCTCACTCATACTCGTCATCATATCATGTATGCATAATGTATAAGCTGCCCGCTCATATAGGTGCGGTGTAGTAATGTATAAGCTGCCCGTCCATATCAGATCGGTGTGATAATCATAACATTAGCCTGCGTCCAGGCCTCCCGCGTCCGGGGTATCATCTCATGCCGCCCACTAGTGGTGTCTGCCCATGCCATTTGGCCATGGTGTATCGTATAGCTGCCCGCCTTAGTGGTGACTGCCCGGCCAACTAGGCGCGGTGTTATATCATCATCATACATACTCATCATAATAAGCTTATCGTAACATACTTATCATAATACATGCATGGGGTTTATAACCAACTTTGCTCTATCGGGGTGACGTAAGGTCGTGATCCCCCGATTTCATTATGGAGCAATTATCGACATCCTGCCTCACCTTGAAGGAACTAACATATAAGGTGAGTGTGAGCAATAAATAACATCATGCCATTTTAAGATCATCATATCATATCTCTTATCTTATATTACCATTCATGGATATAGGCTTTTAGCTTTCCGGAATATAAGGACTCATGAATAGGAGGAAAATTATGCTATGAGATTCATGCCATTAGAAAGAAGGGACTAGCCTCACATACCTTTGACGTTTAACTAAGCTATCGTTCGCTTGTTCTCCTTCGATATCGCGTTTCTACCTTCAAAAGAGAATTCGCATTTACGTTAGTTAATCGACTATAAGAACGCGCTACTATTTCTAGGGAAAATTGGGCGGCACTTCCTTTGGTTATACTACTTTTCCCATATTCTATATTAACTCCCAAACGCTCACAACAACGTTCACAATATTGTATTCAACAATCATCATTTATCTACATTTACCACATTCCACCATTTTCTCCAATTTCTCCACATTTATGGGCTTTAGCTCACCATCACATTTTCTCATACATCACACCTATTTCATGGTCTACACGTCATTTATAACATATTTATACTCCCAACTCATCAACATTCATAATGCAATCCAACTATCATTCAAATATGGCTCTATTCACATTTTATGACCCATTTACTACACTCTTCTATAATCCAAGTGTTTCAATGTATTAATGCTTCAATCATCATGAGAAGGTCATCAAACCTACCTTGGGTAGTGTTGGAACAAGCCTTGAGCAACAACACTCTTTTATGCCAAAAAACCCTATTTCACTTCCTTTGCAATTTCTTGGTGTAGATGAACTTTGATGAGCTTCACACCCTTGGTTCCATGGATTTCATGTAGTTGACCACTAATTTCCCTTAAATTCTTGTGGATGAAATTTTTGGAATGTTCTAGAGTTCTCTTGAGTTGTGTAGATGAGAAATGAAATGAAAATGAATGAAAAGGGTCCCTTATATTAATCACAAAATCTGATTTTTACGAACAGTATGCACAGTGGTCGTAAACCCAATTTACGGGCCATATTCTGGTTTACGGTCTGTCCTTCATGACCGTATTTAAGCATATCAGAAACAGAAAGGTTTGCTAGAGTCATGGTGGTTTACGGTTACAGTTTACGGGCCGTATTACACTTTACGGTTCGTATTCTGAGTCGTATTTAACCATTTCGTCATTTGGCAGAAAGTTGAAGTTTTTGGAATGTTGAAGGACGATGGCAGTTTACGGTCCGTAAACTACTTTACGGGCCGTATACTATTTTACGACCAACTGGGTCAAAGTGCGGATCTGTAACTCTCTCATTTCCAAAATTCATAAATAGTCATTCCCTACTTAGTAAAACATCACACACTCATACACTTCGTTGGTCTACTCGTTGTGCGTTCACGGAGAAATTTCCGAGGTGTAACACCTGCTTACGAAGAAAAGGTCTGTTCAACATGAGACAGTGAATTTGACTCATCGTGTGAGTTCAATTATTGCTTCCACCACAGTTTAGAAGAAAGGAGATCTAGAGGCATTTACCATTCCGTGTAATATTGGGCTTCATGCATTCGCCCATGCTCTGTGTGATAATAGGGCGAGTATCAACTTGATGCCCCTTGCTATTTTCAAACAATCTGGATTGGGGACTCCTAGACCAACTTTTATGCGATTACAGACGGTAGACAGATCTATTAAGAAGCCAGTTGGGGTTATAGATGATGTGTTGGTACAAGTGGGTAAGTTCATGTTGCCTGCTGATTTTGTAATTCTGGATTGTGCGGTGGATAGAGATATTCCAATCATCTTGGGAAGACCGTTACTTGCTACGGGTAGAAGGCTCATGGACTCTGAAAAGAATGAAATTAAGTTCCGAGTGAATGATGAAGAAGTGAATTTCCCGGCAAGTAAGGGGATGAAGTTACCAAGCGCTTATGAGAGTATCTCAGTTATTGATTCGTTTGATGGGATTGATGATGCTGTCGAACATAAAATGGAACAAGAAGGTGTGGGAGAAGCTCTTGCTTCGGTTTTGATGAACTTTGATGCTTGTGATATGGAGGGCTATGTGGAAACTATAAATGCCCGTGAGGGTCTAGGTTCCTACACTTACCACCCAAGAAATCTTGATCTTGATTATGAAAATAGAACAACTCCACCAGCTAAGACTTCTATTGTTGAGCCACCAAAGCTTGAGCTTAAGCATCTATCACACTTGAGGTATGAGTTCCTTGGTCCAAACAAGACATTGCCAGTGTTCGTTTCAGCATTACTAACTGAGGAACAAATTGAGCGTTTAGTGGAGCTTATGCGCGAGTACAGACGTGCTATTGGTTGGACCATAGCAGACATTCGGGGTATTCCTTCTGGTATTTGTGAGCATAAAATTCAGCTAGAGGAGGATAGCAAGCCGAATGTTGAACATCAGCGGAGATTGAACCAGAACATGCAAGAGGTCGTGAAGAAGGAGATCACAAAGTGGTTAGATGCTGGGGCAGTGTATCCGATTGCAGACAGCAAATGGGTGAGTCCTGTTCAATGTGTACCAAAGAAATGAGGTATCACTGTGGTGCCTAATCCAAAGAATGAGCTGATTCCCACTCGTACAGTTACTGGATGGCGTGTTTGCGTGGACTATAGGAAGCTGAATACTGCCACGTGTAAAGACCATTTCCCCATGCCGTTCATTGATCAAATGCTGGACAGATTGGCTGGGAGGTCTTACTATTGCTTCCTAGATGGTTACTCGGGCTATAATCAGATCAACATTGCCTTAGAAGATCAAGAGAAGACGACTTTTACTTGTGCCTATGGGACAATTGCGTTCGGCCGAATGCCTTTTGGGCTGTGTAATGCACCAGCCACTTTTCAGAGGTGAATGATGTCAATCTTTTATGACATGGTAGATGACTTCTGGGAGGTATTTATGGATGATTTATTTGTTGTAGGCGATTCGATTAATGATTGTCTTGGCCATCTTGGTCAAGTGCTGAAACGATGTGAGAAGACAAATCTAGTGCTAAATTGGGAGAAGTTCCACTTTATAGTGAAGGAAGGGATCGTCCTCGGTCACAAAATATCTGAAAAGGGAATTGAGATCGATCAAGCGAAGATAGATGTGATTGCAAAACTTCCTCCCCCCATCTCAGTCAAAGGTGTCAAAAGTTTCTTGGGCCATACATTGTTCTACAGGCGCTTCATCAAAGATTTCTCCAAGATTGATAACCCGATGTGCAAGCTTCTTTAAAAAGAGGCTAAGTTTGTGTTTGATGACAAGTGCCGAAAGGCGTTTGATGAATTAAAGTAGCGCCTCACTACGACTCCTGTTATTGTTACTCCTGATTGGCCCTTGCCTTTTGAGTTTATATGTGATGCTAGTGGTTGTACGATAGGTGCTGTGCTTGGCCAGAGGCACAATAAAATTATGCACCCAATCTACTATGATCGTAGGACACTTAATGCAGCGCATATGAACTACACGGTGACTGAGAAAGAACTGCTTGCAATAGTATTGTTATATCCCGCACTTTCGCATGTTCGGGAAAAAAAATCTAAATGGTTTTGAATTGTAAGGAATAAGGTCATATGTTGATTTGAATTCATATATGTGTGTGTGTTGTTCATGAAAGATGTTGGTGTGGAAATACGGAGGGAGGCCAAGGGAAAAATCGGAATTCCGAGAATTAGTTTCGGGAATTACAAAACAATATTTGTTACAATTTGGGCTTATAAAATAAAAAGAGAAATTAAGGCCCAATGCCAAAGGGTGGCCGGCCAAGGCCCTTTAAGAGGAGCCCAAACCCATAAAAATTTGATCATGTGATTTATTATATATGAGAGTTGAGTCTTCAAGAAGGTTCAAGAAAAACAAAAGCAAGAACAAGAAAACAAAAAGAGGAGCAAACGACCTAGAGAGAAAAAAAAAAGAGAAAAAGAAAGAAAAAAATCTTGGAGCCCTCAACTTTGATTCTAGAATTATAATTTTCTTGTAATCATACCAAGTTCAAGATTCTCTACAAGGTGGTATAATTATTTTGGCAAGAAACTACCTTTTGTGGCAAGTGGAAGAATTGAGAAAAGGTAAGAATTTTATGTCCTTATTATGTTATGGAAGATATATACATGTTGTAGTATGTGGAAGTGAGTGTATAGTATGAAACTTGTGTGTTGAGTGTGTGCATGTGTGTGGCCGTGGGGTGTGGTGCATGTAGGGGAGCGAATTTATTTTGTTTAGCATCTTAATTATGTTGTTGTAGCCTTGTGATGGAAATGGAAGAATAATGGGTTAAGTTAGCATGAAAAATTTGTTGTTGAGTTGCTATCGGAAAGCATGCGATTTCGTTATAAATTATGTAATTAAGAAAATGAAGTTGTAAGATGTAAGTGGTGATTGTTGTAGGTGAAATTGGAAGATAAAAAGGTGTGGTGAATAATGGTTCGGTGGAACTTTTGCATATTTTGTAGAATAATGTGAAATATTTTTGAATTGTATTCGATTGGTCTTGAATTAGTAAATAAACAGGAAAACGTTGACATTAGTTTGAAGGTGTGAAGTTGGAATGGGAATGGTTGCATGATGAAGAAAGGAAGAACATTTATATTAGAATGTATTTTGTTGTAGTTGTTGATGTTGTTGGCATTGTTGTGTTGTTGTTGTTGATGTTTTTGGCCGAGGTGATTCTCGGGGACGTTAAATTTATAGGGGAAATGCTGCCGAAATTTCGGTAGACAACATGAGTTTAAGATTGGAATTCTAAAAGCTTATAACTTACATTTGGTAACTATGACCAATTGTAGATTCTGGACGAAACGAGAGTTGAGTTTGGACGAGCGTAAGAAGCGCAAAAGGTATGTAAAGCTATCCTTTCCCTTCTCTTGGCATGTCCTAGATGTACTAGGTCTTGATTTGAGCCTCGGGGATCATTCCTTTCATAGAAATCCGAGTTTGACTTTTGGTACTATTCATTCAATGGAATTGAACTTTAAAGGGTGCTTTTTGTTGGAAAAATGGTTAAACCTCCATAACTTTCACAAATGTACTCCGATCGCTCCGAGACTTCCACGGAGGACTTCCCAAGGCCTAATGCACGTAATTTTTGTACGTCACCTCGACTTGACCCAAGGTGGGCCCACAAGTCCCGAGACCTTTTGTATTGCTCCATTTGACTTAGCTCGGTACGGTAACTAAAGGGAACTTTGGGTTAACGTCCCTAGCTTCTGTAGACGGACTCGAATTGTCTGAAGATAGTCATAGAGGTTGCATGTTGAATGATGTCCGTGACGATAATTGAAAGGCACTTAGTTCTCACTACTTTGCATATGTATACGGTTGTTAAACCCTCATGCTGAATTGGATCTATTGAAACTTGGTTGTGGATTACTAGTGAATTCAAAAAAAAGAAATTTATTATTGAAATTTAATAATTGTTAGTCTCAAGCTAAAAGGAATTTAAAGTCGATTTCAAAACCACTCCGAAGGGGGTGCGATATTTTATTATTTAAACTTTTCAAAACCACTCCGAAGGGGGTGCGATATTTTATTATCTAGACTTTTCAAAACCACTCCAAAGGGGATGCGATGGCCTCAGCTCATGTCTGAGCGCGCTATGGCCCCAGCTTATGCCCGAGCGAGCTATGGCCTCGGCTGATCACTGAGTGAGCTATGGCCTCGGTTTACGCCTGAGTGTGCTATGGCCTCAACTTATGTCTGAGTGTGTTAATTTTAAAACCACTCCGAAAGGGGTGCGAGGTTTTACTACTGCTTTTCATTTACGATCTATTTTAATTTATATATTATATTATTATGCCGGAAGCGGCTGTCCGAAGGGACTATTATATTATTATGCCGGAAGCGGCTGCCCGATGGGGCTATTATTGATATTGAGCCGGAAGTGGCACGCACGTTGTATCGTATTATTTACTTGAAAAGAAATGTTAGACTACATTGCTTATTTAAATATGTTGGTTGGATTGTGTTATTTACTTAAGGACTGTTTGAGACTTTATGTACACATCTCTGCTTCTACCAGCGAAAACTGCAGGTATTGGGTTGGTCACGACTACTTCTTCCCTAAACTATGTGATAGTTATGATTTATTATCGCTTTACATACTCAGTACATATCTCGTACTGACCCCTTTCTTCGGGGGCTGCGTTTCATGCCACGCAGGTCCAGGGACGCGACCCGGCGATCCAGCTACTTAGGGGAAGTCAGCACTGGGAGTCAGGCAGCTCCACTTGTTCCGGAGGCTGTTCCTATTTCGGTATAGTCTTGTATATATGTCTTGCAGGTCATACTCTTTAGAGTCTGCGAACAGCGTGGGTGTCATGGGTACTGTTTGGTTTTGTCGATCGATGCGTTGTTATAAAGTAATGGTGTAAGCCCCTTTGGCTCGCTTAGTCTTATGTCATGTATATGTATGTACATATGTAACACGCCTTGAGACGTTTTGAGTAATGTGTTGACATTAGTATAGTATTTGTAACAAAAAAAAATGCCATAAATGAGATCAAGTACCGTAAGTTGGGACATCGGGCAGGGTAAGCTCGATCGCTTGTCATGGCCCTAGTTGGGTCATGACAAAAGTGGTATCAGAGCAGTTCAGTCCTCGGCATGTTCGCAGACGGTGTCTAGTAGAGTCTTGTTTATTGGTGTGTTGTGCACCACACCTATAAGCAGGAGGCTACGGGACATTAATAGGGTGTCATCCTTTCTTTCCTGGTAAAGATCGTGCGGATAGGGCCGTGTCATAAGTAAAGTCCCTAACCCAATTATCGGTTTCATTTCAGTAATGGCTAGGAAGGGTAAAGCGACGGCAGCAAAGAAGGGTAAGGCGGTTGCAGATGAGGCAGCCAGCCAAGCCCCCAGACCTACCAGAGCTCAGACTTACACGGGGATACATATTCGGTCTCAGAGTTCTCCTACTTCCCTATCTCCGGAAGGGCCCAGGGGGGCATCTGATCCAGCCCCAGCTCCAGCACCAGTACCGGTGCCTCCAGTTCCTCAGCCGGATGTTCAGAGTCAGGAGATAAGAGAGATGAAGGATGCTATACACTTGTTAACTCAGATACTTGCTGCCCAAGCTGGGCGACAGGATAGGGGCCATGAGTATTCGGATAGGGCCGCTAGTGCCAGGGCCCGAGACTTTCTTGCCTTAAATCCCCCAGAATTCAAGGGCACGGACCCTAATACTGACCCTCAGGAGTTCATAGATGGCATGCAACGTACTTTAGATATAATGAGGGCATCAGCTACAGAGTCTGTTCAGCTAGCTTCCTACAGGTTACAGGGCATAGCAATTAATTGGTTTCAGTCATGGAGGCTATCGAGGGGTAGGGATGCCCCTCTGCCGACTTGGCAGGAATTCTCGGATGCTTTCTTGCGCCATCATATGCCTCCTGAGTTAAGGCGGGAAAGAGTTGATAGGTTCCTTAACCTGCGACAGGATAACATGTCTGTTAGAGAGTACAGTGTGGAGTTTGATTCTTTAGCTAGATATGCCCCTGCTATTGTGCAAAACATGGAAGATAGAGTTCACCGATATGTGATGGGATTAGAGCCGGAGCTGCAGGAGGCTTGTATGGCCGTGGCAATGCAGCCGGGTATGGATATAGCTCGTGTTCAGGCCTATGCTCAGGGGTCAGAAGATCGAAAGCGTCAGCGACAGGCCACCTCAGAGCGGAGTAGTGACCAGTCCAAGAGGGCCAGGTCAGAGCGTCAGAATACAGGTTCCACCAGAGGAAGCAGACCCCAGTACAGCGCACCCTCGCAGTTTCATGGATCCCAGCGGGGTAGGGAGGCCTTCCCTAGGCAGAGACAAAATCCTCCTTATGCATCGGGTTCTCAGCGGCCGGCAGGGTCAGGGCAGGAGGTGATGCCCCCTTCTCGATGCGCGACTTGCGGGAGGCGTCACGTAGGACGATGTCGACTGGGTGTATGCTATACTTGCGGGGACCCGAGCCACTATGCTAGAGACTGCCCGCGGAGTAGTGCCATTCCTGGAAATTCGGTAGCAGCGTCGTCAACCTCAGTGAGAGCGCCCGAGACAGGACCCAAGACTTCTTCCGGCCGAGGTAGAGGTGGAGGTAGAGTACCTAGTTCCGGTGCGGGGCCACATCGTATTTATACGCTAGGTGGGAGACCGGCTCCAGAGGCATCGCAGGATGCGCCACCAGGTATATTCTTCTTCAGATAACCTATTGGTAGACTTAATTTATATACGAGCTGCCTCCTATCACCGTGACATGATGTATTACAACACCAGCTAGAACATCAGCCTAGCGGCTAATAGAGTGGGTCGAGGCAAGAGGATTCGTGAAACCCTTAGTTGAAACCTTAAGGGTGGAAGGGCCCATGACATAGCAAGACCATAGCTATAAATCTGAGCTAGAGAAGCGGATAAAAAAAGGCTACCTTTGACAGAATCCTAAGAGGACAAATCCAACATTCGAGGACGAATGTTTTAAAGGGGGGGAGGATGTTATATCCCGCACTTTCGCATGTTCGGGAAAAAAAAATCGAAATGGTTTTGAATTGTAAGGAATAAGGTCATATGTTGATTTGAATTCATATATGTGTCTGAGTTGTTCATGAAAGATGCTGGTGTGGAAATACGGAGGGAGGCCAAGGGAAAAATCGGAATTCCGAGAATTAGTTTCGGGAATTACAAAACAAGATTTGTTACAATTTGGGCTTACAAAATAAAAAGAGAAATTAAGGCCCAATGCCAAAGGGTGGCCGGTCAAGGCCCTTTAAGAGGAGCCCAAACCCATAAAAATTTGATCATGTGATTTATTATATATGAGAGTTGAGTCTTCAAGAAGGTTCAAGAAAAACAAAAGCAAGAACAAGAAAACAAAAAGAGGAGCAAACGGCCTAGAGAGAAAAAAAAAGAGAAAAAGAAAGAAAAAAATCTTGGAGCCCTCAACTTTGATTCTAGAATTATAATTTTCTTGTAATCATACCAAGTTCAAGATTCTCTACAAGGTGGTATAATTATTTTGGCAAGAAACTACCTTTTGTGGCAAGTGGAAGAATTGAGAAAAGGTAAGAATTTTATGTCCTTATTATGTTATGGAAGATATATACATGTTGTAGTATGTGGAAGTGAGTGTATAGTATGAAACTTATGTGTTTAGTGTGTGCATGTGTGTGGCCGTGGGGTGTGGTGCATGTAGGGGAGCGAATTTATTTTGTTTAGCATCTTAATTATGTTGTTGTAGCCTTGTGATGGAAATGGAAGAATAATGGGTTAAGTTAGCATGAAAATTTTGTTGTTGAGTTGCTATCGGAAAGCATGCGATTTCGTTATAAATTATGTAATTAAGAAAATGAAGTTGTAAGATGTAAGTGGTGATTGTTGTAGGTGAAATTGGAAGATAAAAAGGTGTGGTGAATATTCATGTTGAGAATTGGAGGTTTTGGGTGGATTATGGTTCGGTGGAACTTTTGCATATTTTGTAGAATAATGTGAAATATTTTTGAATTGTATTCGATTGGTCTTGAATTAGTAAATAAATAGGAAAACGTTGACATTAGTTTGAAGGTGTGAAGTTGGAATGGGAATGGTTGCATGATGAAGAAAGGAAGAACATTTATATTAGAATGTATTTTGTTGTAGTTGTAGATGTTGTTGGCATTGTTGTGTTGTTGTTGTTGATGTTTTTGGCCGAGGTGATTCTCGGGGACGTTAAATTTATAGGGGAAATGCTGCCGAAATTTCGGTAGACAACATGAGTTTAAGATTGGAATTCTAAAAGCTTATAACTTACATTTGGTAACTATGACCAATTGTAGATTCTGGACGAAACGGGAGTTGAGTTTGGACGAGCGTAAGAAGCGCAAAAGGTATGTAAAGCTATCCTTTCCCTTCTCTTGGCATGTCCTAGATGTACTAGGTCTTGATTTGAGCCTCGGGGATCATTCCTTTCATAGAAATCCGAGTTTGACTTTTGGTACTATTCATTCAATGGAATTGAACTTTAAAGGGTGCTTTTTGTTGGAAAAATGGTTAAACCTCCATAACTTTCACAAATGTACTCCGATCGCTCCGAGACTTCCACGGAGGACTTCCCAAGGCCTAATGCACGTAATTTTTGTACGTCACCTCGACTTGAACCAAGGTGGGCCCACAAGTCCCGAGACCTTTTGTATTGCTCCATTTTACTTAGCTCGGTACGGTAACTAAAGGGAACTTTGGGTTAACGTCCCTAGCTTCTGTAGACGGACTCGAATTGTGTGAAGATAGTCATAGAGGTTGCATGATGAATGATGTCCGTGACGATAATTGAAAGGCACTTAGTTCTCACTACTTTGCATATGTATACAGTTGTTAAACCCTCATGCTGAATTGGATCTATTGAAACTTGGTTGTGGATTACTAGTGAATTCAAAAAAAAGAAATTTATTATTGAAATTTACTAATTGTTAGTCTCAAGCTAAAAGGAATATAAAGTCGATTTCAAAACCACTCCGAAGGGGGTGCGATATTTTATTATTTAGACTTTTCAAAACCACTCCGAAGGGGGTGCGATATTTTATTATCTAGACTTTTCAAAACCACTCCAAAGGGGGTGCGATGGCCTCAGCTCATGTCTGAGCGCGCTATGGCCCCAGCTTATGCCCGAGCGAGCTATGGCCTCGGCTGATCACTGAGTGAGCTATGGCCTCGGTTTACGCCTGAGTGTGCTATGGCCTCAACTTATGTCTGAGTGTGTTAATTTCAAAACCACTCCGAAAGGGGTGCGAGGTTTTACTACTGCTTTTCATTTACGATCTATTTTAATTTATATATTATATTATTATGCCGGAAGCGGTTGTCCGAAGGGACTATTATATTATTATGCCGGAAGCGGCTGTCCGAAGGGACTATTATATTATTATGCCAGAAGCGGCTGTCCGAAGGGACTATTATATTATTATGCCGGAAGCGGCTGCCCGATGGGGCTATCATTGATATTGAGCCGGAAGCGGCACGCACGTTGTATCGTATTATTTACTTGAAAAGAAATGTTAGACTACATTGTTTATTTAAATATGTTGGTTGGATTGTGTTATTTACTTAAGGACTGTTTGAGACTTTATGTACACATCTCTGCTTCTACCAGCGAAAACTGCAGGTATTGGGTTGGTCACGACTACTGCTTCCCTAAACTATGTGATAGTTATGATTTATTATCGCTTTACATACTCAGTACATATCTCGTACTGACCCCCTTTCTTCGGGGGCTGCGTTTCATGCCACGCAGGTCCAGGGACGCGACCCGGCGATCCAGCTACTTAGGGGAAGTCAGCACTGGGAGTCAGGCAGCTCCACTTGTTCCGGAGGCTGTTACTATTTCGGTATAATCTTGTATATATGTCTTGCAAGTCATACTCTTTAGAGTCTGCGAACAGCGTGGGTGTCATGGGTACTGTTTGGTTTTGTCGATCGATGCGTTGTTATAAAGTAATGGTGTAAGCTCCTTTGGCTCGCTTAGTCTTATGTCATGTATATGTATGTACATATGTAACACGCCTTGAGACTTTTTGAGTAATGTGGTGACATTAGTATAGTATTTGTAACAAAAAAAAATGCCATAAATGAGATCAAGTATCGTAAGTTGGGACATCGGGCAGGGTAAGCTCGGTCGCTTGTCATGGCCCTAGTTAGGTCGTGACAAGTATATGCTTCTGAGAAGTTTCAGTCCTATTTCCTGGGGTCCAAGGTTGTAGTGTACACTGACCATGCTGCATTGAGGTATTTGATGGCAAAAAGGGAAGCTAAGCCACGACTGATTCGTTGAGTCCTTTTGTTACAGATGTTTGATTTCGAGGTAAAAGATCGAAAAGGATCCAAAAATCAGGTTGCTGACCATCTCTCTAGGCTTGAAGAAACTGGGGTACCAGCAGAAGAACTTGATATTGAATATGCATTTCCGGATAAGCAAATTTTTGTGGTGTTTATGCAGGTGGCACCTTGGTTTGCCGATTTTGCTAACTACTTGGTGACTGGTATCATCCCAACGAGATCAAATCTTATCAGTAAAAGAAGTTTTTGTGAGATGTTTGTCAGTACTATTGGGATGAACCGTACTTATTCAAAACTTACGCTGATAACATTATTTAACGTTGTGTTCCAGAGAGTGAGGTATTGGAAATTCTGAAGGCTTGCCATAACTCTCCAGTTGGGGGACATCATAGTAGTACTAGGACGGCAGCCAAGGTTCTCGAATGTGGTTATTATTGGCCTACTCTCTTTCATGATGCTAACTTGATGGTGCGTTCTTGTGATCAGTGCCAACGGCAGGGGAATATTGGTAGGAGGCAAGAGATGCCTATTAACTTTGTAATGGAAGTTGAAGTGTTCGATGTTTAGGGAATTGATTTTATGGGTCCCTTTGTAAGCTCTTGTGGAATGAAATACATCTTGGTGTCTGTTGATTATGTCTTTAAACGGGTAGAAGCGGTGGCTTTACCTAATAACGAAGCCAAGAGTGTCATGGGATTCTTGAAAAAGAACATATTTACTCGTTTTGGTACCCCAAGGGCGATAATCAGTGATGGTGGTTCTCACTTTTGCAATAAAGCCTTTGCGGGATTGATGGAGAAGTATAGAGTCAAGCATAGGGTTGCAACCCCGTATCATCCTCAGACAAGTGGGCAAGTCTAAGTCTCTAATCGGGAGATAAAGAGTATTTTAGCAAAAACGATTAATGTAAATAGAACTGATTGGGCCCGTAAGCTCGATGATGCTCTATGGGCTTACCGGACTGCCTTCAAGACTCCGATTGGGACTTCGCTTTTTGAGCTAGTTTTTGGAAAAGTATGTCATCTGCCAGTTGAACTCGAACATAAAGCCATTCGGGCCTTGAAGAAATTGAATATGAATTGGGAAGAAACAACTAAACTCAGGCTGTTTCAACTCAATGAGATGGATGAGTTCCGCTATCAGGCCTATGAAAGTGCAGCGTTATACCAAGAGAGGATGAAGCAATATCAGGACAAGATGATCCTGAAGCGGGAATTCCACAAGGGTGATCCTGTCCTACTATTTAATTCTAGATTGAAGTTGCTACCGGGCAAATTGAAATCACGATGGTCAGGTCCCTTTGAGGTGGTAAGTGTCTCACCCCATGGAGCTATTTAATTTAAGTCTGAAGATAGAACTCGGACATTTAAGGTTAACGAGCAGAGGGTGAAGCACTACCATGGTATGATTTCAGCAGATAGGATTGTTGACCGTTATCGGTAAATGCACCTGGGAACGAATGATGACTCGGCAAGTCCAGACCAATAGTAAATTGGTAACACCGTCGTGCTGCGGCGTTAAATCAAACGCTATATGGGAAGCAACCCATGTTTTACAACTTTCTTAGAATAGTGTAACGTTTGGTTTTTGTTTTGCAGGAATTTCAACGGTCGAAGTACGGGCTGAGAAGAACGTCCCGTACTTTATTATACGGGGCGCACTTCATGCCCGTACTTGTAGAGAGAAGATTGCAAACCCACTGGAAATTTTTGGGAAGTACGTGAGTAAAGAACGAGCCATACTTCATTGTACGTCATGCACCTTCTCCGCGTGCTTTATCAGGTATGTCGAATACGCTCACTGGAACAAGGAAGAAAAGTACGTGCTATATGTACGCCCCGTAATTAGTTGTACGGGATGTACCTTTTCCATGTATAACAAACACTCAAAAAAAAAAACAAAAAAAAAAAACAAAAACAAAAAAAGGGAAGTTGAAAGGAAAGGAAAGGAACGATTTTTTCCCTCCCCACTTCACATTCTTTCCACCTTCCCCATCCTCACCCACAATTTCACCCCATTACCACCCCATCAATACCCACCATTACTGGAACCCATTACTTACAATCCACCATATAATCTCACCATAGTCCTCCCAATCACTAAAACTCCCAATTCCATATTTTGTACCAGAAAAAATAGTAAGGGAAAGGAACTTGTTGGGATCTTTTAAATTGCGTATATTATTCTCGTTGTGATATTCCTCACAGTTATGTTGATTAGTTCTTTCATTATATATTAGCTTTGTAGATTGTAAGGTAGTACATATAGTAAAATCTTGTTGTGGGATTATTCGTGGGTGTAATTCGGGACGGGGATTGGTATGCTGTCATGTATAGAATTCGTGGGGACAAATATTTCACATCCCAACTGGTTTGGAGGGCATTCCAACGATTGGTTTCAGTTTTGAAGCCTAAAGTTGTTATGCCTGCCAACTGCTCGGTAAATAGTCTTAAAGAAAAATATTATGCGACGGGTGAAGTCTGAGTAACCCACACCCCTAAACCCCTTAATTGAAGCATGAAAGAAATAATTTACGTGTTAGTGATGTTGTGTAAGCCGTCATTAAAATGTCGCAGAGTCTAATGGCAGTACTTGAGAGCACGTGATGAATGCACGGATCGTACTTTATTATACATCGCGTACATCGATCTCGTACCTCGGTAGAAGATTACAGAACCGGCCCAATTGTATACTAGAAAGTCCGTGAGCAAAGTACGTTTCGTACTTTATTGTACATCACGTACCTTGATCGCGTACATCAGTGAAAGGCAATAGAAACTTCTAAGTTTTAAACTTCTAAGTACGTGCACAAAGTACATCCCGTACATCAGTGTACGTCATGTACCTTGTGTCCGTAGTTCAAAATACACCTTGTATTTTGATTGTGCGACCTACACTGCTGAAACATTGCATTTGGAAGAAAAGACTTGACGTTTCTTTCATGGGTCCTGTAACAACTTTCTAACATTGTAAATATTTTCCTCAATAGGCATGTCGCCCAAACACAAAGGTGGAACTTCTACACAAGTCAAGAGGGGCAGGGTTACTACAAGTCTTAAAGATGTTCCCTCAGACCGAGATTTGTTTGATGAGGACAACAAACCATTGAAAAAATTGATGATCTCAACTCGAGGCTTAGCTAACCCCGTACAGGTTCCCTCCCAGTCTGAAGAGGAGGATTCCTCTAGCTCAGATACAGTAGGGTCCGAGCCGAAACAAGCCTGAACATCAGAAATAACTTAGAACCCAGTGGTAACCCCTGTCACCCCCCCAGGAAGTGGTAGATTATCGAAGACAAGAGGAAAGCCTGATCAAGGCTGAAGTGGAAGATGTCCTTCGATTCTCTGTAAAAGGCTCACGAGAGCGGTTTGACAAGGGCATTGAAAGTATAAAGAAAGGGGGTTCTCCTAGGCAACTTATTTGGGAAGAAAGGCGAATAGGATTCCGGGACTTGGAGGATTACCTACAAATTAGGGCACTGCTGACCCACTACAAGTGTTACACCTCGGAAAATTTCCCGTTGGTACGCAAGTAAACAAACTAGTGATGTGTGCGAAGAGTGCGAGTGTATAATGTTTCATGAGCAATGTGCGTATATGGACGAGAATGATTAGAATGAAAAGTCGAGAAATGTGAAAAGTTGAAAGTTGGCAAAACTGCCCAATGGTCGTAAAGTGAAAAATATGGACCGTATAATGGAATACGGTCCGTAAACTGGAAGTCGTAAAGTGGCATGCAAAAACTTCAACTTTCGGCCAGTCGAGTAAATGGTTAAAAACGACCTGGTGGACGGACCTTAAAGTGATTTACGGCCCGTAAACCATGGTCGTAAATCACCATGCATGCAGCCAAAGTTTCTGGTTCTGCTTAGGGTTAAAGACGACCACGAGGGACGGTCCGTAAACTGGAATACGGACCGTAAACCTCCATGGACGACCACTGTTCACCTCAGCATAGATTTTCAATTCATTAAATATGAGGACCAAGACTTGTTTTAATTCATTACAACATTACACCACTTCTCACTAAAACCTCTCTCTACATTTATTATATAAGATTTCAAGGATATTTATGGATCAACAACATAAAACAAGGTGAATCAAGAGTAAGAACATCATCAAAGATCATCAAGGTCAAGAAATCCAAATGGAGAAAAACTAGGGTTTTGCTCAAAGTGGAATATTATTAACCAAAGCTTGTTCCTACAAATTCTAAGGTAAGATTCATGATTTTTACATGATGTTTAAGGTATTGAAGAGTTGAAATACATGGATTGTAGAAAATATGGTCAAGTAGGTCATGAATGATGAATAGTGACATTTTGAGGAATAGTTTGAATTGAATCATGAATGTTGTTGTTTTGTGATATGAGTGTATTATAAATGGTACTAAGATCATGAACTAGACACTTTAGACGAATGGACGAAGTTGGATGTTATGACCATGAATATGGGTGAATTAGAGGCAAATTAAGGAAACTAAATAATGTGGATAATATGAATGACTAATGGCCATTGTTATGATATTAATGAATATAGACGCTAGCATTGGAAGGAAGCGTGCAAGTGTAGAATAGTCCGACGAAAAGGTATGTAAGGCTAACCCTTCTTTCATAAGGCATGGTTCCTTGGCCAAACTCTTGAACCCTCTATATGAGTATGTTGTATTCAAACGATTAACACTCCGAGCTCATAAGCTCACGATCCTCGATATGTGCTACGATTGTACTACGCACCCCATATGACGAGTAAGCATAAGATATAGACGTAGCGAAAATGATGATGATAGTGATGAAGATGATAATAATAATGATGCTAAAGGTGCCTACGGGCTATTATACTTACATGTGCCTATGAAGGGCTATAATGACACCCCGAGCTTATAACGCCGGGTAGGATATATGTATATGAATATGTATAAAGTATGTATACGATTACGAAACGCGCGCACACGTCTGAAGAGGGTACGGGTAACCCTGAAGCCTTGGTAGGGCCAGGTATAAGTAACCTTGAGCCATGGTTGGCCAAGTATGTATGAAACACCAATCCTAAGAGGTCGGGTATGCTATGTATATGAAATGACTATGTATATAATATGAATATGAATGTGATAAGACTATGTATAAGAATACGAATAAGGACATGTATACGAATGAGCACAAGTATGGTACGAGTACTATTATGGAATACAGATGATGACGTAGGTGTACAAATACGTATGAAAAATGGAAAGTCCTACGAAAGGCAGGTAAGTACTATGACGATGATATGATTGTCTCCCCTCCTACGCTATTTCATATGTTGTTCATGATGCTTATTTATTGATGTTGCTCATGCTTTACATACTCAGTACATTCTTCGTACTGACGTCCTTTGTCTTGCCCGCAGGTGCACAGGGAGATAGACTTGATCCATAGCTGCATATTCAGAGATTACATAGAGAGCTCCATTTCCTTCGGAGCCATATCTTTTGTGTACTCATTCTTTTGTGTATATAATTATGGGCATAGCGGGGTCCTGTCCCGCTAATGTGATATGTTATACTCTTCTTAGAGGCTCGTAGTCACGTGTATATGGTTAGATATGTCCGGCCTTGTCGGCCTATATTTTGTACGTCATTTTGTTGGCCTCGTCGGCCCCTGTACATTGTTGTGGCACAGATGCCTATGATGATTAAAGATGTTGTTGTCCAAATGGGACTAGTTGACGAATGAATGGAAATGCATGTATAATTATGTGACTCACCTGGATGTAAGCCTAAGAGTAAGCTAAGAGGGTGCCCGGGTGGGCTAGCACCAGGTGCTCGTCGCGGCCCCGAGTCGGGTCGTGACAAAAGTGGTATCAAAGCAGTTCAGTCCTAGGGTGTGTCTACGAGCCGTGTCTAGTAGAGTCTTGGTTATGGGTGTGTTGCGTGCCACACTTATAAACAAGAAGCTGCGGATATTTTAGGAATGATTGACCTTCTTTCTCCATAAGAATCGTGCGATAGAGCTATGATGTAAGAAATTCTTGTTCCTAAATCGTGTGTTGTGTATTTCAGAGATGCCTAAAAAGAAAAAGGCTACAGCAACCCAAAAGGGCAAGACGGTGGCAGAAAAGCGGGCTGAAAGAGCACCGCCACCGGTAGTAGAGGAAGATGAGTCCCAGAGTGCGGCTCAATCTCAGTCCTCCCAGACAGTGACCGTCTCTGAGGAGCGTGAGGGAGCCTCAGTCCCAGATCCTCCACCAGATGCTTCGGGCCAGGATGTGAAAGAGGCCATTAATTTGTTGACCCAGTTGGTTGCGGCCCAGGCTCAGAGGCAAAGTTCAGGGTATGGTGATAGGGCTGTTAGTGCAAGAGCCCATGATTTCATTACTTTGAACCCTCCGGAATTCTTTGGGTCAAAACCGGAGGAGGATCCCTAGGACTTTATTGATGGTATGCTAAGGACGCTCCGGTTGATACATGCTTCAGACACCGAGTCAGTAGAGCTAGCGTCATATAGATTGAGAGACGTCTCGATCCAGTGGTATACAGTATGGATGGCTTCGCGGGGAGCGAATGCACCTCCCCCGGTATGACAAGAGTTTGTTGATGCTTTTCTCCGTCATTATATGCCTCCAGAAGTTCGGCGAGCAAGGGCCGATAAATTCTTAAATTTGAGGCAAGGCAGTATGAGTGCCCTAGAGTATAGCCTCCGTTTTAACTCCTTGGCTAGGTATGCTTCGGCCATGGTAGCAGATATGGGCGACAGGGTACACCGATTTGTAAAGGGCCTAGGGCCCCACCTGATGGATAAATGCTTGACTGCGTCCCTTCAGGACGGTATGGACATTGCACGCATTCAGGCACATACTCATAACTTAGAGGAAAGCCTACAGCAGCGGAGAAGTGAACGTGAACAGGATAGGGGACATAGCAAGAGGGCCAGATCTTCGGGCCCAATAAGTGAGTCCAGAGGAGGACACAGGCAACAGTTCCCTAGACATTCGGGCTATTCTATGCCCAGTGCACCTCCACGGTTTTCAGGCCAGAGCCTTGATAGATCTACTCATCCCGGGCCGAGTCAGAGTTATTCGGGGTCTCAGTTTAGAGGTGATTCAGGCCAATCAAGACCACCTATACCACGATGTTCCCAGTGTGGGAAGTCGCATTGGGGTCAATGCCGATTGGGTTCAGATGGTTTCTATTCACGTGGTCGACCAGGCCATATTATGCGTGATTTCCCCTCAGTACATGGTAGAGGTAGGACCCAACTATCAGGGTCGGTAGCCGAATCTTCGGCATCTGTGCGCCCTACGGGGCCAGGTGCACATGCGCCAGTCGTTCATGGTAGAGGTAGAGGCAGAGCTCCCAGTACTAGCGGTCCTCAGCACCGTATTTATGCTTTGGCTGGACGCCAAGATCTTGAGTCTTCTCCTGACGTGGTCACAGGTATATTATCGGTATTCTCTCATGATGTATATGCTTTGATTGATCCGGGCTCCACATTATCATATGTTACTCCATATATTGCGGGTCGATTTATAATCGAGCCGGAGTCTATCAAACCTTTTGAGGTGTCTACACCCGTGGGTGAATCGGTAATAGCTAGCCGAGTATATAGGAATTGTGTGATTGTGATTTGTGATCGTCGTACTATGATTGATTTGCATGAGCTAGAAATGGTAGATTTTGATGTCATTATGGGCATGGATTGGTTGGCTTCTTGTTATGCCAACGTTGATTGCCGGATGAAGGTGGTTCGTTTCCAGTTTCCGGGAGAACCAGTGTTAGAATGGAAAGGAAATACGGCATCACCAAAAGGTAGGTTTATTTCCCATCTAAAGGCAAGGAAAATGATCACAAAAAGGTGCATTTATCATCTAGTGCGAGTTCAAGATGTAGAAGCTGAATCGCCGACTCTTCAGTCAGTTCCCGTAGTGAACGAATTTCCGGATGTGTTCTCGGAAGAGCTTCCAGGCCTTCCTCCCGAACGGGAGATTGATTTTTCCATTGATGTGTTGCCAGGCACCACACCTATATCTATTCCTCCATATAGAATGGCACCCGCAGAATTGAAAGAGTTGAAGGAGCAATTGAAGGACTTGCTTGATAAAGGCTTCATTAGGCCTAGTTCATCCCCGTGGGAAGCGCCCGTATTGTTCGTCCGAAAGAAAGATGGCTCCCTGAGAATGTGCATTGATTATAGGCAATTGAATAAAGTAACGATTAAGAATAAATATCCTCTCCCAAGGATTTATGACTTGTTTGATCAATTGCAAGGCGCCAAATGGTTTTCAAAGATTGATTTGAGGCCCGGGTATCATCAAGTGAGAGTTAGGGAGAAAGATATCCCTAAGACATCCTTCAGAACGAGATATGGTCATTTTTAATTCCGGGTGATGTCATTTGGGCTAACTAATGCGCCAGCGGTATTTATGGATTTGATGAATAATGTGTTCAGGTCCTTTCTGGACTTATTTGTAATCGTATTCATTGATGATATTTTGGTGTATTCTAGATAAGAAGCAGAACATGCGGATCATTTGCGTATTGTCCTTGGAGTTCTTCGAACTCGAGAATTGTTTGCAAAGTTTTCCAAATGTGAGTTCTGGTTGAACTCAGTGGCATTTTTAGGGCATATTGTGGCAGCCGATGGTATTCGAGTGGATAGTCAAAAGATTGAGGCCGTGAAAACTTGGCCAAGACCCACAACTCCTACAGAGGTTCGTAGCTTTCTGGGCTTAGCAGGTTATTACAGGAGATTCGTTGAAGGTTTTTCCTCTATTTCTGCACCACTCACAAAGTTGACACAGAAATCAGCCAAGTTTCAATGGACAGATGCTTGCGAACGTAGTTTCCAAGAGTTAAAGGGTCGATTGACTTCTGCCCCAGTTTTGACACTTCCAGAGGGATTGGAAGGATACGTTGTGTATTGCGACGCTTCAGGTGTTGGGCCAGGCTGTGTGTTGATGTAACATGAAAAGGTGATTGCGTATGCTTTAACGCAATTGCGGAAACATGAGCAGAATTATCCTACCCATGACTTAGAATTGGCCGCGGTGGTCCATGCATAAAAGATATGGAGACATTACTTAATGGTGTCCACGTGGATATTTACACAGATCATAAGAGTCTTCAATACATCTTCAAGAAAATAGAGTTGAATTTGCGGCAACGACAATAGCTAGAGTTGCTAAAAGACTATGATGTTGAGATCCTGTACCACCCCGGAAAGGCAAATGTGGTGGCTGATGCTCTTAGCCGTAGGTCGTTGGGAAGTCTAAGTGATGTACGACCAGAAAAGAAAGAGATGGCCCGTGAGCTTCAACAGTTAGCT
The DNA here is from genome assembly GCF_019175385.1 of Lycium barbarum. Classification (NCBI taxonomy): domain Eukaryota; kingdom Viridiplantae; phylum Streptophyta; class Magnoliopsida; order Solanales; family Solanaceae; genus Lycium; species Lycium barbarum. The sequence goes on from NC_083340.1 coordinate 57,811,977, forward strand.
AGCCTAGGAGTCCGAGTAGTGGACTCAGGTAGCAGCGGAGCTACTATTCAGAATTCAGCAGTTTTATCGCTAGTAGCGGAAGTAAAAGAGCGACAATATGAGGATCCCATGCTAATGCAGTACAAAGATACACTCCCTCAGAAAGAGGAGTCATCATTTGATATTTCGGGAGACGGAGTTCTCCGATGTCAAGGCAGGTTATGTGTTCCCGATGTGGTAGGCCTACGTCACCAAATATTGAGGGAAGCCCATTGTTCCCGTTATTCTGTCCACCCCGGGGCGACAAAAATGTATCATGATCTTAAGTCTATATATTGGTGGAATGGGATGAAGAAAGATATAGTGGAATTCGTAGCCCAGTGTCCTAATTGCCAACAAGTGAAGATTGAACACCAAAAGCCGGGTGGATTGTTGCAAGCTATGGAAATCCCAACTTGGAAGTGGGAAGTGATTAACATGGACTTCATTTCAGGCTTACCCCGTTCTCGACGTAAGTATGATTCCATATGGGTGATTGTGGATAGACTCACCAAGTCAGCTCATTTCTTGCCAGTCAGGACGACCTATGAGGCAGAAGATTATGCGAAGCTTTATCTTAAAGAGATAGTAAAACTACATGGCGTCTCGGTATCTATTATCTCCGACAGAGGGACTCAGTTTACAGCTAAGTTTTGGAGGTCTTTCCAAGAGGGTTTAGGGACCCGAGTTAGCCTTAGCAAGGCATTTCATCCACAGACCGATAGGTAGGCTGAACGTACTATTCAGTGTCACGACCCGACTAGGGGCCGCGACGGGTACCCGGAGAATTTACCGGGCACCGCTCTTTCTACTGCTTATTCTGCTCACTTAATACTCTCTTATACATTTTGCACACTAATTGTGAGAAAATCATATTTTATTTAAAACATACATACTTCATATACATTGGCCTATTGGCCGTCAAAATAATATACATACGTAGGAAATCGTCTTATGGGACCATCTAACCCACACTGAGTATCTACGAGCCACTACTAACATAAGGAATACATAGACGGAACAAGACTCCGTCATGCCCAGAATATACATATAGGAGTGTACATCAAAAGAGAGTAATCACAAGCACCTCCGAACAAAGGAGTGCAATCTTCTAGCTGACAGCTACTGATGACCTGGGCCAAGCTCTCCTTCCTGTCTACCTGTGGGCATGAACACAGTGTCCGAAGAAAGGACGTCAGTACGAATATTGTACCGAGTATGAGAGGCATACATAAAGAAGGAAAACATCAACATAAAACATATGGATCTGACTGGTAATCATAAATGCAGTATTGCATGCTATCGTACTCATACTCATCATCATAACCTGTATGCATCATATGCAAGCTGCCCGTCCATGTCGGAACGGTGTAATCATCAATATCATTAACCCACGTCCAGGCCTCCCGCGTCCGGGGTACCATCTCATGCCGCCCACTAGTGGTGTCTGCCCATGCCTGAAGGTCATGGTGTATCCGTATAGCTGCCCGCCATGGCGGTGACTGCCCGGCCAACTAGGCACGGTGTGAAATGCTCATGTCATGCTTATCATAAAATGCTCATAAAATACTTATCTCATTGTAATACATGCATAAGGCTCAAGATCAACTTTACTGTATCGGGGTGACGTAAGGTCGTGATCCCCCGATTCCATTATGGAACAACTATTGATACTCTGCCTCACCTTGAAGGAACTAGTACATAAGGTGAGTGTAAGCGATAATTAACATCATCATTATACTAGCATCATCATATCGTATAACTTATCTCATATGGACATTCATAAACGTAGGCTTTTAACTTCTTAAAAGTGAGAGCTCATGAAGGGAATAGGAAATTACATCAAAGATTCATGCCATTAGAAAGAAAGACTAGCCTCACATACCTTGGTCGTTTAGCTAAGATATCGCTCACTCGTTCTCCTTCAATATCGCGTCGTTACCTTCATAAGAATTCATATCAACATTAGCATACTAACTACAAGAATGCGTCGCTAATTCTAGGAGAAGTCGGACAGCGCTTCCCTTGTTTATACTATTTTTCTCATGTTTTATCTAAACTCTTAACATTCCTAACATTACTCATAATATCACAATCGACCATCGACATTTACGTACATTTAGCAAATCTACCATTTTCCTCCAATTTCCCCATTTTTAGCCTTATGACTCGTCATTGCGTTTTCATGCGTTTAACGCTTGTTTCATGATGTAAACATCATTCATAATGTATTTTTATTCACAACACTTCAACATTCATAATTCAATCCCACTATCATTCATTTATGGCACTATTCACTCAGTAATGGTCCATTTCTATGTTCTTCTACATTTCAAGTGTCTAAGATTTTCAATACTTCAAACAACATAGAATGATCATGAAACTTACCTTGGATAGTGGTTGAACAACCCTTGAGTTGAAATTCTTCACTTAGCCAAACCCTAGTTCCACCCTTTGTGGGATTTCTTGACCTGGATGATCTTTTATGGTGTTCTTACACTTGATTTCATAAGTTTGGTGGTGTTGATCTTGATGTTCCTTGTGATTCTCTTGAATTCTTGTGGAGAAAATATTTGGAAAGTTCTAGAGGTCTCCTGAGTTGCATGAATAATGAATGAAATAAAATGAGGCCAATGTTCCTTTTAATAACTCAAAAGCTAATGTTTAATGAATTTCGGTCGGGATGAACAGTGACCGTATTGTGCAGTTTACGGACCGTATTTTGATTTACGGTCCGTCCCAGTGAACGTATTTAAGCGTTCCAAGAAACAGAAAGTTTGGCTGGTGGACAGGGCAGTTTACGACCTGGTTTACGGTCCGTAAACCAGTTTACGGGCCGTAAACTGGGTCGTATTTAACCATATTCAACAATTTCCAGAAAGTTGAGATTTTTGGCAGGTTGAAGGACGAGTGCACTATACGGTCCGTAAACCACTATACGGTCCGTATAGTGCCACGTACGACCACTGGCAGTGAATTTCTCTGCAACTTTATAATTTTTTCCGAGATTCGTAATTAGCCATTCCCGACTTAGTGAAACACCATACACTCGTCATACCAGTACGGAAAAACTTCCGAGGTGTAACATTCTCCCCCCCTTAGGAACATTCGTCCTCGGATGTTCGACACTTGGGGATTTTGGAAATTTTTTGCCAAAGTTTCCTTCGTAAATTGGGCACTACTAATTTACCACAACGACCCATAATATCACCGCCTCACAGGGCTATATCACAATATCAACACATAGACGGCCACGCACGACCAAAAACATTAAAACTAAAGTATACATACCTTATATCGTCGACGTTTCTTCTTGAGTTTCTTCCAGGGAGTGGAATAAATGCGGATATTTTATTTTCATCATCTCTTCCGCTTCCCAAGTCATTTCTTCCCGATTGTTATTCCGCCATAGAACTTTGACTAAAGCAACCTCTTTGTTCCGAAGTCTTCGTACTTGTCTATCCAAAATGGCAATGGGCCTTTCCTCGTATGTTAGCTTCTCTGTTACTTGCACATCAGCAATCGGAACTATTCTCGTTGGGTCTCCCATACACTTGCGGAGCATCGAAACATGGAACACTGGATGCACAGATTCGAGCTCTGAAGGCAAGTTCAATTCGTAGGATACTCGACCCACCTTGCGGATAATTTTATAAGGTCCAATATATCTTGGACTCAACTTCCCCTTTTTACCGAATCTCATTACTCCTTTCATTGGTGAAACTTTCAGGAATACCCAATCGTTGGCTTGAAATTCCAAGTCTCGTCGGCGGTTGTCCGCATAGGACTTTTGGCGACCTTGAGCTGTTAATAGTCGGTCTCGAATCACTTTAACCTTTTCAACCGCTTGTTGGATTAAGTCGGGGCCTATCAATTGTACTTCTCCGGTTTCAAACCATCCAATTGGAGATCTGCACTTTCTTCCATATAAGGCTTCATACGGGGCCATTTGAATGCTGGAATGATAGCTGTTATTATAGGCAAACTCAATAAGAGGTAAATGCTCATCCCAACCACCACCGAAATCCATTACACATGCCCTTAGCATATCTTCCAAGGTCTGAATAGTGCGCTCAGCTTGTCCGTCGGTCTGCGGATGGAACGCCGTGCTGAGCTTGACTTGGGTACCTAGACCTTCTTGAAAGGACTTCCAGAACTTGACTATGAACTGTGCCCCTCTGTCTGTGATAATGGCCAAAGGAATACCGTGAAGTCGTACAATCTCCTTGAGATACAATTTAGCATAATCTTCCGCGGAGTATGTGGTTCTAACGGGGAGAAAATGAGCTGATTTCGTGAGTCTATCCACGACCACCCATATAGAGTCACACTTCCCTCGCGTACGGGGTAATCCTACCACAAAATCCATATTAATTTCTTCCCATTTCGACGTAGGAATTTCCATTGCTTGCAATAAACCTCCTGGCTTTTGATGTTCGGTTTTCACTTGCTGACAATTTGGACATTGGGCTACAAACCCTGCTATGTCTCGCTTCATGCCATCCCACCAATATAGCAACTTAAGGTCGTGGTACATCTTGGTTGCACCTGGATGAATAGAATACCGAGAATAATGTGCTTCCTCTAAAATCCGTTGGCGTAAGTTTGCCACATCCGGTACGCATAACCTGTCCTGATATCTAAGGACCCCTTCTATGGAAACTTCGAATGGAGACTTTCCCTTTTCATGAGCTAGATCTCGATAATGGCTTAACTGAGGATCTTCATATTGTCGTTCCTTCACTTATAGATTCAATGATGAAACTGTGGGGTTATTAACGCTAATACCTGCATCTCCTGAATCAATTGGCCGTACGCCAAGACTTGGTAACCGATGGACCTCACGAACCATTTCTCACTTTTCCGAAGGAACTCCACATAAACTACCCATCGATCGGCGGCTAAGTGCATCTGCCACTACATTCGCCTTTCCTGGGTGATACAGAATGTTCACATCGTAATCCTTCAGTAATTCTAACCATCGCCTTTGCCGCAGGTTCAACTCCTTCTGTTTGAAAATATATTGAAGGCTTTTGTGATCCGTATAGATGTCCACGTGCACACCATATAAGTAGTGTCTCCATATTTTCAATGCATGAATGACCGCGGCTAATTCAAGATCATGAGTGGGATAATTCTGTTCATGCTTTCGCAACTATCTTGAGGCATATGCAATGACTTTCCCATGTTGCATCAATACACAGCCTAATCCCACACCGGAGGCATCACAATATACTACGTATCCATCTGATCCTTCTGGAAGTGTTAGCACTGGTGCTGAGGTCAACCTGTTTTTCAACTCTTGAAAGCTACGCTCACAGGCATCACTCCACTGGAATTTAGCCGATTTCTGGGTTAACCTTGTCAACGGGGCTGAAATAGATGAGAAGCCCTCTACAAATCTTCTATAATATCCTGCTAACCCAAGGAAACTACAAACTTCTGTGGGCGTCGTAGGCCTTGGCCAAGTCTTCACAGCTTCTATTTTCTGAGTGTCGACTCGGATACCATCATCTAAAATAATATGACCCAGGAATGCAACAGAATTTAGCCAAAACTCGCACTTTGAAAACTTTGCATACAATTCCCGATCTCGAAGAACACCAAGAACAATTCTTAGATGATCTGCATGTTCTGATTCTGTGCGAGAATATACCAGGATATCGTCGATAAACACTATCACAAAAAGGTCTAAGAACGGCCTGAACACATTATTCATCAAATTCATGAACACTGCCGGGGCATTCGTCAACCCGAACGACATTACTCGAAACTCGTAGTGACCATATCTTGTCCTAAAGGCAGTCTTGGGAATATCTGCTTCCCTAATTCTCACCTGATGATAACCCGATCTCAGATCTATCTTGGAGAACCATTTAGCACCTTGCAATTGATCGAACAAGTCGTCGATTCTGGGGAGGGGATATCTGTTCTTCACAGTCGCCTTGTTCAACTGTCTATAATCGATACACATTCGTAGCGACCCATTTTTCTTCCGCACGAACAAGACCGGTGCTCCCCATGGTGATGAACTGGGCCTAATGAAACCCTTTTCGAGCAAGTCTTTCAACCGTGCCTTTAGCTCCTTCAACTCTGCTGGAGCCATTCGATAGGGAGGAATAGAGATAGGCTTGGCGTCCGGCAATACATCGATGGAAAAATCAATTTTCCTTTCTGGAGGAAGACCTGGTAACTCGTCGGGAAACACATCTGGGAATTCATTCACTACCGGGACCGACTGGAAAGTTGGCACTTCCGCCTCCGTGTCATGAACCCGAACTAGATGACAAATGTAACCTTTGGCTATCATCTTTCTCGCCTTAAGGTAGGAAATAAACCTACCCTTTGGGGAAGCTGTATTGCCCTTCCACTCAAGTACGGGCTCTCCCGGAAATTGGAATCGAACTACTTTTGTCCGGCAACAAACATTAGCATAGCACGATGCCAACCAGTCCATACCCATAATTACGTCAAAATCTATCATCTCAAGTTCAATCAAATTAGCTCTCGTCTGACGATCACATATAACCACTACACAGTCCTTATATACTTGTCTCGCTATCACGGGATCACCAACCGGAGTGAATACCTCGAAAGGTTTAATTTGCTAAGGTCTCACCCCAACACAATCAGCGATATACGGAGTAATATATGAGAAGGTAGAACCCGGATCAATCAGAGCATATACATCATGGAAAATTAGAGTTAAGGTACCTGTGACAACGTCTGGGGAAGACTCAAGATCCTGTCGCCCCGCTAAAGCATACACACGGGGCTGAACAACACCTGAAGTAGATGCTCCCCCTCTACCTCTGCCTCTACCTGCTGTAGTCTGAGGAGTCTGTGCTGTTGGGCGTGCGGAAGAAGAACCCGCTGCTGAACCTGTAGGCTGAGTCCCAGCTCTATCTCTCGCTGAGGGGCAATCTCTAATCATTTGACCAACTTGCCCGCAAGCATAACAAGCATCCAAACCCTGACGACACCGTCCGGAATGTAATTTGCCACACTGGCTACACCGCGGTACTGGAGGTCTCCTCTGACTAAAAGCTCCCTGATACTGAGACCTTGGGGCCCTCGAACTCTGACCCTGCCCTGACTGGAAATAGCGATCGAACCTTCCGTCTGAGAATCTGGGAGGCGCACTAGTCGCGGACTGACCTGAGTGCCTGGGATGTGTCTGTCTCGGTCCCTCTCTATACTCACTGCTCTCTCCCATAGATCTAGCCCTCTTACCTTGTCTTCTACTTCTGTCACCATCACGCTCACTTCTCTGCTGCTGCTGTCGCTCCTCAAGACTCTGGGCGTGAGCCTGTATCCGAGAAATATCCATCCCGTCTTGCAGGGAGGCCGTCAAACAATCTCTGTACAAATATGGCCCCAGACCACTCACAAATCTATAGATCCTGTCTCCCATGTCGGCCACCATAGTCGGAGCATATCGAGCCAATGAGTTGAATTGCATGCTATACTCCCGGGCACTCATACCCCTTTGCTTTAAATTCAGGAACTTGTTCGCTCTAGCTCGGCGGACTTCGGGTGGCAAGTAATGACGAAGAAAAGCATCTATAAACTCTTGCCATAAGGGAGGTGGTGCATTCTCCCCTCTTGTCATCACCCAATTCTTATACCATAGTACCGCCACGTCGCGAAGTCTATATGAGGCCAACTCTATAGATTCAGTCTCAGAAGCATGCATAAGTGTTAATGTTCTCAGCATCTCATCGATAAAGCCTTGTGGGTCCTCATCCGGCCTTGACCCGAAAAATTCTGGAGGGTTTAGAGTAAGGAAATCACGGGCTCTTGTGCTAGCTGAACGATCACTTGGGCCCGTATTCTGTCGCTGTGCTTGAGCGGCAACCAACTGTGTCAGTAATTGTATGGCCTCGGACACTTGTTGTCCCGAAACACCCGGTGGAGGAATCGGAGCTGAGGCTCCTCCCTGTTCTTCTACATTGGGTGCGGCCTCACTTTGCGATTCACTTTCCTCTACCTCCGCCGGAGGCTCCCTTTCTGCCCGTTTCTTTGTCGCAGCTTTGCCTTTCTGGGCAGCTGTAGCTTTTCCTTTCGGCGGCATTTTTCTGAAACCATAACACACTTTTAGGAATAATATAATCCTAGACATGGCTCTATCGCACGATCTCATGAGAATTCATATCAACATTAGCATACTAACTACAAGAATGCGTCGCTAATTCTAGGAGAAGTCGGATAGCGCTTCACTTGTTTATACTATTTTTCTCATGTTTTATCTCAACTCTTAACATTCCTAACATTACTCATAATATCACAATCGACCATCGTCATTTACGTACATTTAGCAAATCCACCATTTTCCTCCAATTTCCCCATTTTTAGCCTTATGACTCGTCATTGCGTTTAACGCTTGTTTCATGATGTAAACATCATTCATAATGTATTTGTATTCACAACACTTCAACATTCATAATTCAATCCCACTATCATTCATTTATGGCACTATTCACTTAGTAATGTTCCATTTCTATGTTCTTCTACATTTCAAGTGTCTAAGCTTTTCAATACTTCAAACAACATAGAATGATCATGAAACTTACCTTGGATAGTGGTTGAACAACCCTTGAGTTGAAATTCTTCACTTAGCCAAAACCCTAGTTCCACCCTTTGTGGGATTTCTTGACCTAGATGATCTTTTATGGTGTTCTTACTGTTACATCCGACATTTTTGCTTATTCGACAAATTCAAGGTAAATTGACTTGTAATGAATAAGGCCACAATTGGACCTTACTATGTATGAATGTGTAGGTTATGAATACAATGGTGTGGAATTACGAAAGGTGGCCAAGGGCAAAATGGGAATTTTGGAAACTTGCCTCATGAATTACAATATGTAGCCAACTAGTTGGACTAAAAAATAAAAAAGAAAACAAGGCCCAAAGAGGGAAGGCCCAACCGGCCAAGAGAGAAGTCCAAGCCCATGGACTAATTAATTTCCATGTGGAATTATAAGATCATAGTTATCCAAAGAAGGTTCAAGAAAAATGAAAAGAAATCAAGAATAAGAGAGAGAGAGGTTTCGGGTGAGGAAAGAAAAAGAAAGAAAAGAAAGAAAAAATTTCTTGGAGCAAATCCTTGGTTCAAAAAAATTAAATTCTTGTGAGATTAGTACTAAGCTCAAGGCCCTCTACAAGTTGATATAAGTATTGTGGCAAGAAAGCAACCTTAACCCCAAGTGAAGAAAGGTAAGAAAATTTATGCTTTTGACATGTTATGAGAGGTGTATGTATGTTGTAGTAAGTTGAAATGAATGAAAAACATGAAAATTTTGTGTGTTGTGGTTGTATGTATGTTGGCCGAATATATGCATATATATTGCATGATTATGGTGACTTGAATTCATGTTGAAATTTAGTTGTAGTGTGGTAGAAATTGTATTAGAAATGAAAGTGGAATGAATTGTGGAAGTTGGAGAAACATAGGTTGTAGCCGTGTGGTGTTGTGTGGTGATGGAATGTGAATTTAATCTTGTTAATATGTTAAGTGTGTTATGGTGAAATGAATGGAAAAAAAAATAGTCTTTGTTGTCATGGAAAAATGGTTACTAAGTTGTTGAAGGAAATTATGCAACCTTGTTATAGCTTATGTAAAAATGGAAATGGAAGTGTTAAGAGGCAAATTATGAGTAATGTTGATGAATTTGGAAGATGGAATTGTATAATGAACTTGTATGTTGAAGGTTAGGAGAATTGGATAAATTGTGGCTTTGATGGAAAGTTTGTAAGTTTGCATATCTTATGTATATCTTGTGAGAATGGTATGATATGCCTCCAAATCGTGTTGTAATGAATTTTATGGGTAATGAACATCAAAATAATAAGTTTGGTTTGGAAGTGTAAGGTCGAAACGGAAAATGTTAAGTTATGACGGAAAGTTGGCAAATTGTGCCTTATTATGTATTTTGAGCTACTTGTCGTTATTATGAATATTGTTGTTGGGTTGTGTTAATTGTTTGGCTGTGTTTAACTTTTGGGGATGTCATATATACAGAGGAAATGCTGCCGAAAGTTCGGTAGGCAAGTATGTGTTAAGTTTGGACTATTGAAAAGTTGAAACTAACAAATGGTAAACTTGACCATTTCTAGATTTTGGACGAAATTGAAGTCGACGCCAAGCGAGCGTAAGGCGCTATCGAGGTATGTGAAGCATTTCCCTTTGTTCCTAGGCATGTTCTGGATGTGATAGGCTCGGCCGCGAGCCTTAAGTACGACTCCGTTCCCCAGAATTCGAGACGGAAAACCGCTCCAATTCCTTCAATCCAATTGAAGCTATTTTCTTACAATTGCCTTTAAAATGAATTTTTGTATGAAACTTCCCTAAACGGAGTCGGAACACTTCCGAACGATTACGGATGACCTCATAAGGTCTATTGTCGGTAAATTACATATGTTGCCTCGAGTTGGTCCGAGGCGGGCCCACAAGGCCCGATATCTTCTGTAATACCTTAAATACTTCCATTTTGTCCGATTTTCTCAGAAAACAATTGAACCATTATTTTGATTATGATACAACTATTTTTATGAAATTCTTACAAAATGACTTCTGAACATCTGAGAATTCGATTCTGATAACGATCTGTCGTGCCTTCCCAAGTAGAATGTAGGCGCGTACTATGCATACTATCTGGATACTCTGATTTTGGCTCGCCATTTGGCACCCTTCAGTCTGATTGAGTCGGTATGTCAGTCTGTATGTATGTGGTTTCTCATGGATCTGTTCGTGGCTGTCTCAATGCATTCCTTCACTGCATCCCGGGCCAGGTTCTGTTATCGTGCATATTCCTCCGCATTGTTCACCGCGTCCCTCGGTGTGCGGGTCGGGATCTGTTATATCTGTATGATTATGATATATTGATCTGTGTATGGGGATGGCGGCCAGGATGGCATCTGATATGATCTGATCTGATCTGATTCTGTCTGTCCACCGCGTCCCGTACTAAGAGGGCCGGGTTCTGTTACAGCGCCCCCAGACAGGGCCGGAATCTGTATGTCGGTATGCATGTGCCATCAGTATCTATATAAGCACATGCCTCTGTATGATTCTGTATGATTCTGTATGGTTCAGTATGACTCTGCACTACTCTGCATGCATAATTCTGTCTGTCCGTCTGAATTACGACTATGTCTGTATGTCCGTATGGCTTCTGATTCTATATGTCCGTATGGATTCTGATTCTGTATGTCCATATGGATTCTGATTCTGCTCGTCTGTCCGGATTATGATTCCGTCGGTCTGTCCGAACCATGATTCTGTTTATCTGTATGGACCACGATTCTGTAGGTCTGTTTGGATCATGACTCTGCCCGTCTGTCTGATGTATGGTTCTGTCCGTTATATTTCTGTGACTCCGGTTCGGACTATGATTGTATCTGTTATGTTTCTGCTTTACATACTCGGTACATTTTTCGTACTGACCCCCGTTCTTCAGGGGCTGCGCTACATGCCCACAGGTACAGACGCACCAGGTGATACGCCGCCAGCGTAGGTTTCTGACTCTGTTGTTTGAAGAGCTCCTTTGATCCGGAGCGTACACTTTTGGTATATATCTTCTGTTTTCCGCATATCCTGTATGTATGGAAATTCTGGGTACGGCGGGGCCCTGTCCCGTCATATGATTTTGTATGTCTGTAGAGGCCTGTAGATAGATGTGTGGGTTACGGGTTTCGTCTGTATGTTAGCCTTATCGGCTTATCTGTATATGTCTGCATGTCCAGGTATATATATATATATGTTTGCGCGCGTGCCGTATCTGTATCGGCCTACTTCTGTAACATCTGTTTGAAAAAAAAATCTGTATGATACGAAATTCGGTCAGGTAGGTATGTACGGGTACCCAGTTAGGGTACCAGTCGCGGCCCACGGGGTTGGGTCGTGACAGAAGTGGTATCAGAACGGTTAGTCCTCGGCATGTCTACAGGCCGTGTCTAGTAGAGTCTTGTTTATCGGTGTGTTGTGCACCACATCTATAAACAGGAGGCTACAGGGCATCTAGGATGTTACCCTTCTTTGAATCTTAGATCGTGCGATAGAACTGTATTAGTAGGATGATCCCCTCCTGACGATTTGTTATGTTTTCAGCGGTGCCTCCGAAGAAGGCAACAGCTGCCCAGAAAGGCAAAGCGGGGGTCGAGGTAGGAGAAACCAGCCGGGCCCAGAGAGTTACCAGGGCCAGTGCGCGGCTAGCACTTGAGGATGAGCCCCTGTCAGCCGGCTCTGTTACACCGCCCTTATCAGAGGAGATTGGAGCAGCAGCAGCTGCTGATCAGAGGGCGGCTCCACCGCGAGCTCCCGGAGTTCCAGTGCCCGAGCCTCCAGCTCCACAGCCAGGGGCGGAGGACAGGGCCATGCGAGATGCGGTTCAGTTATTGACCACACTAATGACAGAGCAGGTTCGCAGGCATGGATTTGGGGGTGGTCGTGCGGACAGATATGAGAGCTCCAGGGCTCGTGAGTTTTTGACATGTAATCCTCCAGAATTCTCCAGGACAAAACCCGAAGAGGACCCCCAGGAGTTCATTAGAAAGATGGAGAGTACGATACGGTTGATTAAGGCTTCGCCGACTGAGTCCGTCGAGTTGGCTTCGTATCGGTTATATGAGGTAGCGGCGAACTGGTATGAGTCCTGGCAGCTATCCAGGGGTGACGATGCTCCCCCAGCAGTATGGGCCGAGTTTACTGAGGCCTTTCTTGATCATTTTCTACCTCCAGAGCTGCGGAGAGCTAGGGTTGATCGATTCTTGAACTTGAGACAGAACGGTAGAAGTGTTCGAGAGTATAGCCTAGAGTTTGACTCACTAGCTAGGTATGCACCCGCTATAGTAGCTGAGATGGCCGACAGGGTGCACCGGTACGTGATGGGGCTGGACCCTTATTTGAATGATAGTTGTTTGGCGGTGGCTTCTCAGCCAGGGATGCATATCGCCCGGGTACAGGCGCACGCCCAGGGTGTGGAGGACCGACGTAGGGAACGTCGGCCTGATAGGGGTCACGACAGGAGCCGGCCTAAGAGAGCCAGAGCGGCCGCGTATTCAGGGGGATTTCAGAGCGAGTTTTCTCAGCGGCAGGGTAACAGGTATTCGTCCCAGCCAACACGCAGTATGCCCCCACAGTTCTCAGGACAGAGCTCCAGAGTTCCAGGCTCACAGGTGAGCAGAGGTCCCGGTCAATCGAGGCCACCCATACCCCCATGTTCCTACTGTGGGAGACCCCACCCGGGGGAGTGTTATCGCGCTACGGGCGCTTGTTATTTTTGTGGTAGCCCAGATCATCGTGTCAGAGAGTGCCCGCATAAGGGTGGTTCAGGTTCAGGCCAGCCTGCTGGGTCAGTTGCTGGCTCATCTTCTCCTTCGGCAGCCATACGCCCCACGGGGCGAGGAGCACCAGCGCCAGCGAGTCGTGGCAGAGGTCGTGGTGCAGCTTCTGGTTACAGCGGTCCTTCGAACCGCGTATTTGCATTGACCGGCCGGCAGGACCCAGGAGCGTCTTCAAGCGCACACCCAGGTATGTTAGTGATCTTTTCTTGAGGGATATGTGTATGAATGGGTCTATACTTTATCATATTATGTGATTTACTTCTTCTGGGTATTAATAAAAGCAAGGTAATTGTTAACCTGATAGACATTGAGAATTCGAAAGGGCGATATGAAAAGTGTATGGTTTAGCCCGGGGTGGGACCCACTATGAGAATTTCCCAAAAATTTATTAAGACCCCGATCTGCCCTAAATTACGTGACGAAGGTCGTGCGGGGCAATCGACGAAATTATATTAGACCTAACGCGTCAAAATGCATGAAAGTTTCGGAGTTAAGCGTGCTCAAGCCAGAGCAATTCTGGGATGGGTGACCCCCCTGGGAAGTAATGTAAAGTTTTGCACAAGTGTAAATATGATAGATATAAATGAAAATTTGGGGTAATCTAAGGGAAAAGAGAATGTGTGGAGAAATTAGTGCCCTTACAGGAGCCGCACAGACCGACGCGGACTAAATGGGCGAAGATAGAAAGCGCAATACCGCTGGAAAATTGAGCAGATTCGAATAACAGTCGGAGACGCTCGCCAGTAAGATAATAGTAAATGTATCTGTATGTGTGTATATGTGTGTATGATTTTTGTCTGGTGCCCATATGGATCAAGAGCCGAGTCCCGACGACTAGTATTGTGATAGACGGAAGGTTTTACTAAACCGAATACATGAAGCGAAGCGGGGACGACGATCCGAATGTTGTCAAGGGATAGAAAAGCCCCGGTTACATTATAATTTAGTCTGGTATGACGATGTCTGAAAAAGAAAATGAGTATGGATGGTAGGAAGGATGAAAGATAAGAAGTGTGAATAAGCGGAATCTCTGGAAGAGTCGATAAGCGACACGCAAGACGATTCGTATGACCACTTGGCGAAAAAGTTTACAAATAAAGGGAAAATTTCATAAATCACTGGAGCCTTAATAGGAGTGATCTGATTCTAATTCAGATTCTATCTGTTATACTTCTGCACTCCCGATTCTGATAAGGCTCTGCCTATTACGCCTCTGTATTTCTGGACTCGATTATGTTCCCATCTGATAAATCTTTGTACATCCGATTCTGAATCTGTTTCTGGTTGACATACTTCTGTATGATTAACTCTGATTGCGAATCTGTCTGACACACCTCTGTATGTCTGACTCTGGATATGAATCCGTCTGATATACCTCTGTACGTCTGATTTTGATCACGCGTCTGTCTGATACATCTCCGTATGACTGATTCTAATTACGACTCTGTCTGACACATTTCTGTCTGACTGACTTTGATCACGACTCTGTATGATACATTTCTGTACGTCTGCTTCTGATTTCTGACCTGTCTGATACCTCTCTGTACGTCTGACTCCGATCTCAGATTTGTCTGACATACTTCCGTACCTCTGATTTTGCCTATGAATCTGTCCGCCATAGCTTAGTACGTCTGCCTCCGATTACGAATCCGTCCGATATGCTTCTACGCGTCTGGTCCTAGTTCTGAATTTGCTGGTATGAAGTGTCTGGTATGAAGGGGGATTACGATAATGTGGTAGGGAACTCAGCAGTGTAACAAGAAATGATATTGACTATGATGTCTAGAAAAGCGTTCGTCTGTTACGAGAAAATAGTTTATGGTCCGACAATTATGTGGGGTATGAGAAAGTATATCATGAAGGCATTTGAATCAGTGATGTGAAGAATTACCCCATCATGGTGGTGAAGAATCTATGTCGGAAAGTCCACGAAGGACAATTATAAAGAGAACCCTCCCGAAGTAGTATGGCGCCCCATAAGGTCAATTTAACATTCGAGGATGAATGTTTTAAAGGGGGGGAGGATGTTACATCCGACATTTTTGCTTATTCGAAAAATTCAAGGTAAATTGACTTGTAATGAATAAGGCCACAATTGGACCTTACTATGTATGAATGTGTAGGTTATGAATACAATGGTGTGGAATTACGAAAGGTGGCCAAGGGCAAAATGGGAATTTTGGAAACTTGCCTCATGAATTACAATATGTAGCCAACTAGTTGGACTAAAAAAAAAAAACAAGGCCCAAAGAGGGAAGGCCCAACCGGCCAAGAGAGAAGTCCAAGCCCATGGACTAATTAATTTCCATGTGGAATTATAAGATCATAGTTATCCAAAGAAGGTTCAAGAAAAATGAAAAGAAATCAAGAATAAGAGAGAGAGAGGTTTCGGGTGAGGAAAGAAAAAGAAAGAAAAGAAAGAAAAAATTTCTTGGAGCAAATCCTTGGTTCAAAAAAATTAAATTCTTGTGAGATTAGTACTAAGCTCAAGGCCCTCTACAAGTTGATAGAAGTATTGTGGCAAGACAGCAACCTTAACCCCAAGTGAAGAAAGGTAAGAATTTTATGCTTTTGACATGTTATGAGAGGTGTATGTATGTTGTAGTAAGTTGAAATGAATGAAAAACATGAAAATTTTGTGTGTTGTGGTTGTATGTATGTTGGCCGAATATATGCATATATATTGCATGATTATGGTGACTTGAATTCATGTTGAAATTTAGTTGTAGTGTGGTAGAAATTGTATTAGAAATGAAAGTGGAATGAATTGTGGAAGTTGGAGAAACATAGGTTGTAGCCGTGTGGTGTTGTGTGGTGATGGAATGTGAATTTAATCTTGTTAATATGTTAAGTGTGTTATGGTGAAATGAATGGAAAAAAAAAATAGTCTTTGTTGTCATGGAAAAATGGTTACTAAGTTGTTGAAGGAAATTATGCAACCTTGTTATAGCTTATGTAAAAATGGAAATGGAAGTGTTAAGAGGCAAATTATGAGTAATGTTGATGAATTTGGAAGATGGAATTGTATAATGAACTTGTATGTTGAAGGTTAGGAGAATTGGATAAATTGTGGCTTTGATGGAAAGTTTGTAAGTTTGCATATCTTATGTATATCTTGTGAGAATGGTATGATATGCCTCCAAATCGTGTTGTAATGAATTTTATGGGTAATGAACATCAAAATAATAAGTTTGGTTTGGAAGTGTAAGGTCGGAACGGAAAATGTTAAGTTATGACGGAAAGTTGGCAAATTGTGCCTTATTATGTATTTTGAGCTACTTGTCGTTATTATGAATATTGTTGTTGGGTTGTGTTAATTGTTTGGCTGTGTTTAACTTTTGGGGATGTCATATATACAGAGGAAATGCTGCCGAAATTTCGGTAGGCAAGTATGTGTTAAGTTTGGACTATTGAAAAGTTGAAACTAACAAATGGTAAACTTGACCATTTCTAGATTTTGGACGAAATTGAAGTCGACGCCAAGCGAGCGTAAGGCGCTATCGAGGTATGTGAAGCATTTCCCTTTGTTCCTAGGCATGTTCTGGATGTGATAGGCTCGGCCGCGAGCCTTAAGTACGACTCCGTTCCCCAGAATTCGAGACGGAAAACCGCTCCAATTCCTTCAATCCAATTGAAGCTATTTTCTTACAATTGCCTTTAAAATGAATTTTTGTATGAAACTTCCCTAAACGGAGTCGGAACACTTCCGAACGATTACGGATGACCTCATAAGGTCTATTGTCGGTAAATTACATATGTTGCCTCGAGTTGGTCCGAGGCGGGCCCACAAGGCCCGATATCTTCTGTAATACTTTAAATACTTCCATTTTGTCCGATTTTCTCAGAAAACAATTGAACCATTATTTTGATTATGATACAACTATTTTTATGAAATATTTACAAAATGACTTCTGAACATCTGAGAATTCGATTCTGATAACGATCTGTCGTGCCTTCCCAAGTAGAATGTAGGCGCGTACTATGCATACTATCTGGATACTCTGATTTTGGCTCGCCATTTGGCACCCTTCAGTCTGATTGAGTCGGTATGTTAGTCTGTATGTATGTGGTTTCTCATGGATCTGTTCGTGGCTGTCTCAATGCATTCCTTCACTGCATCCCGGGCCAGGTTCTGTTATCGTGCATATTCCTCCGCATTGTTCACCGCGTCCCTCGGTGTGCGGGCCGGGATCTGTTATATCTGTATGATTATGATATATTGATCTGTGTATGGGGATGGCGGCCAGGATGGCATCTGATATGATCTGATCTGATCTGATTCTGTCTGTCCACCGCGTCCCGTACTAAGAAGGCCGGGTTCTGTTACAGCGCCCCCAGACAGGGCCGGAATCTGTATGTCGGTATGCATGTGCCATCAGTATCTATATAAGCACATGCCTCTGTATGATTCTGTATGATTCTGTATGGTTCAGTATGACTCTGCACTACTCTGCATGCATAATTCTGTCTGTCCGTCTGAATTACGACTATGTCTGTATGTCCGTATGGCTTTTGATTCTATATGTACGTATGGATTCTGATTCTGTATGTCCATATGGATTCTGATTCTGCTCGTCTGTCCGGATTATGATTCCGTCGGTCTGTCCGAACCATGATTCTGTTTATCTGTATGGACCACGATTCTGTAGGTCTATTTGGATCATGACTCTGCCCGTCTGTCTGATGTATGGTTCTGTCCGTTATATTTCTGTGACTCCGGTTCGGACTATGATTGTATCTGTTATGTTTCTGCTTTACATACTCGGTACATTTTTCGTACTGACCCTCGTTCTTCGGGGGCTGCGCTACATGCCCGCAGGTACAGACGCACCAGGTGATACGCCGCCAGCGTAGGTTTCTGACTCTGCTGTTTGAAGAGCTCCTTTGATCCGGAGCGTACACTTTTGGTATATATCTTCTGTTTTCCGCATATCCTGTATGTATGGAAATTCTGGGTACGGCGGGGCCCTGTCCCGTCATATGATTTTGTATGTCTGTAGAGGCCTGTAGATAGATGTGTGGGTTACGGGTTTCGTCTGTATGTTAGCCTTATCGGCTTATCTGTAAATGTCTGCATGTCCAGGTATATATATATATATGTTTGCGCGCGTGCCGTATCTGTATCGGCCTACTTCTGTAACATCTGTTTGAAAAAAAAAATCTGTATGATACGAAATTCGGTCAGGTAGGTATGTACGGGTACCCAGTTAGGGTACCAGTCGCGGCCCACGGGGGTTGGGTCGTGACACTTACACTTGATTTCATAAGTTTGGTGGTGTTGATCTTGATGTTCCTTGTGATTCTCTTGAATTCTTGTGGAGAAAATATTTGGAAAGTTCTAGAGGTCTCCTCAGTTGCATGAATAATGAATGAAATAAAATGAGGCCAATGTTCCTTTTAATAACTCAAAAGCTAATGTTTAATGAATTTCTGTCAGGATGAACAGTGACCGTATTGTGCAGTTTACGGACCGTATTCTGATTTACGGTCCGTCCCAGTGAACGTATTTAAGCGTTCCAAGAAACAGAAAGTTCGGCTGGTGGACAGGGCAGTTTACGACCTGGTTTATGGTCCGTAAACCAGTTTACGGGCCGTAAACTGGGTCGTATTTAACCATATTCAACAATTTCCAGAAAGTTGAGATTTTTGGCAGGTTGAAGGACGAGTGCACTATACGGTCCGTAAACCACTATACGGTCCATATAGTGCCACGTACGACCACTGTCAGTGAATTTCTCTGCAACTTTATAATTTTTTCCGAGATTCGTAATTAGCCATTCCCGACTTAGTGAAACACCATACACTCATCATACCAGTACGGAAAAACTTCCGAGGTGTAACATTCAGACTCTAGAGGATATATTGCGAGCATGTATGATAGACTTTGGAGGAAATTAGGATGATCATTTGCCACTCATTGAATTTGCTTACAATAATAGTTATCATTCCAACATTCAAATGGCACTATATGAAGCTTTATATGGGCGAAAGTGTAGATCCCCAATTGGGTGGTTTGAAACCGGAGAAACTAAATTGATAGGGCCAGACTTGGTCCAGCAAGCTATAGAGAAAGTCAAGCTTATACAAGATCGGTTGTTAGCAGCCCAAAGTCTTCAGAAGTCCTATGCGGATAATCGTCGAAGAGACTTGGAGTTCAAAGTTGAGGATTGGGTATTCTTGAAAGTGTCGCCAATGAAAGGCGTTATGAGATTTGGTAAAAAGGGGAAGCTTAGTCCCCGGTATATTGGACTATATGAGATTGTGCGCAAAATAGGCAAAGTGGTCTATGAGTTAGATCTACCTCCGGAATTGCAGTCAGTCCATCCAGTATTTCATGTCTCGATGCTTCGAAAATGTGTTGGAGATCCCACTAGGATCGTCCCAGTAAACGATGTGCAAGTGACAGAGAAATTGGCTTATGAAGAGGTACCCATTGCCATAGTAGACAGGCCAGTACAGAGGCTTAGAAACAAAGAGGTGGCCTCGGTTAAGGTTCTATGGAGAAGCAGTAAACGAGAGGAGATGACATGGGAAGCCCAAGATGAGACGTCAAGATCATAAGGTATGTATATTTCCTTTTATGCTTTTAGGTCATGTGTGGCCAAAATTTTTATGTTGTTACGTTGCGGTCCTGTGTGGCATCGATATTATGGGTTGTTGTGGCAGGATGGTAGCGCCATATTATAAGGGGAACTCTGGCGAAATTTTTGTAGAATTACCCGAGACTTTAACATTCGAGGACGAATGTTCCTAAGGGGGGAAAATGTTACACCTCGGAAAATTTCCCTTTGGTACGCAAGTAAACGAACTAGTGATGTGTGCGAGGAGTACGAGTGTATAATGTTTCATGAGCAATGTGCGTATATGGACGAGAATGATTAGAATGAAAAGTCGAGAAATGTGAAAAGTTGAAAGGTGGCAAAACTGCCCAGTGGTCGTAAAGTGCAAAATACGGACCGTATAATGGAATACGGTCCGTAAACTGGCAGTCGTAAAGTGGCATGCAAAAACTTCAACTTTCGGCCAGTCGAGTAAATGGTTAAAAATGACCTGGTGGACGGACCCGTAAAGTGATTTACGGCCCGTAAACCATGGTCGTAAATCACCATGCATGCAGCCAAAGTTTCTGGTTCTGCTAAGGGTTAAAGACGACCACGAGCGACGGTCCGTAAACTGTAATACGGACCGTAAACATCTATGGACGACCACTGTTCACCTCAGCACTGATTTTCAATTCATTAAATATGAGGACCAAGAATTGTTTTAATTCATTACAACATTACACCACTTCTCTCTAAAACCTCTCTCTACATTTATTATACAAGTTTTCAAGGATATTTATGGATCAACAACATAAAACAAGGTGAATCAAGAGTAAGAACATCATCAAAGATCATCTAGGTCAAGAAATCCAAATGGAGAAAAACGAGGGTTTTGCTCAAAGTGGAGTATTATTAACCAAAGCTTCTTCCTACAAATTCTAAGGTAAGATTCGTGATTTTTACATGATGTTTAAGGTATTGAAGAGTTGAAATACATGGATTGTAGAAAATATGGTCAAGTAGGTCATGAATGATGAATAGTGACATTTTGAGGAATAGTTTGAATTGAATCATGAATATTGTTGTTTTGTGATATGAGTGTATTATAAATGGTACTAAGATCATGAACTAGACACTTTAGACGAATGGACGAAGTTGGATGTTATGACCATGAATATGGGTGAATTAGAGGCAAATTAAGGAAACTAAATAACGTGGATAATATGAATGACTAATGGCCATTGTTATGATATTAATGAAGGTATAGACGCTAGCATTAGAAGGAAGCGTGCAAGTGTAGAATAGTCCGACGAAAAGGTATGTAAGGCTAACCCTTCTTTCATAAGGCATGGTTCATTGGCCAAACTCTTGAACCCTCTATATGAGTATGTTGTATTCAAACGATTAACACTCCGAGCTCATAAGCTCACGATCCTCGATATGTGCTACGATTGTACTACGCACCCCATATGACGAGTAAGCATAAGATATAGACGTAGCGAAAATGATGATGATAGTGATGACGATGATAATAATAATGATGCAAAAGGTGCCTACGGGCTATTATACTTACATGTGCCTATGAAGGGCTATAATGACACCCCGAGCTTATAACGCCGGGTAGGATATATGTATATGAATATGTATAAAGTATGTATACGATTACGAAACGCGCGCACACCTCTGCAGAGGGTACGGATAACCCTGAAACCTTGGTAGGGCCAGGTATGAGTAACCTTGAGCCATGGTTGGCCAAGTATGTATGAAACACCAATCCTAAGATGTCGGGTATGCTATGTATATGAAATGACTATGTATATAATATGAATATGAATGTGATAAGACTATGTATAAGAATACGAATAAAGACATGTATACGAATGAGCACAAGTATGGTACGAGTACTATTATGGAATATGGATGATGACGTAGGTGTACAAATACGTATGAAAAATGGAAAGTCCTACGAAAGGCAGGTAAGTACTATGACGATGATATTATTGTCTCCCCTCCTACGCTATTTCATATGTTGTTCATGATGCTTATTTATTGATGTTGCTCATGCTTTACATACTCAGTACATTCTTCGTACTGACGTCCTTTTGTTTGTGGACGCTGCGTCATGCCCGCAGGTGCATAGGGAGACAGACTTGATCCATAGCTGCCTATTCGGAGATTACATAGAGAGCTCCATTTCCTTCGGAGCCATATCTTTTGGGTACTCATTCTTTTGTGTATATAATTATGGGCATAGCGGGGTCCTGTCCCGCTAATGTGATATGTTATACTCTTCTTAGAGGCTCGTAGTCACGTGTATATGGTTAGATATGTCCGGCCTTGTCGGCCTATATTTTGTACGTCATTTTGTTGGCCTCGTCGGCCCCTGTACATTGTTGTGGCACAGATGCCTATGATGATTAAAGATGTTGTTGTCCAAATGGGACTAGTTGACGAATGAATGGAAATGCATGTATAATTATGTGGCTCACCTGGATGTAAGCCTAAGAGTAAGCTAAGAGGGTGCCCGGGTGGGCTAGCACCGGGTGCTCGTCGCGGCCCCGAGTCTGGTCGTGACAACAAGCTAGAGGTTTTCTACAGCGAACCGGGGGACTATTGCCCAATGCTCGTGCGGGAATTCTATGCCAATTATGGTGCACAATTGAGCACAGTTGTGAAGCCAGGAATGCTGAATCAGGATGTCCCATTGGCGGACGAGGTTAATGTTCGAAAAGTGAAAGTTGATATATCACCTGCCGCCATAAATAGGTATTATTTTGGGGCTGACATTGCTCCACCTCTTCACACGGTTGAGTACGATGATAAGATTCAGAGGTGGATGACACAGTCAGTAATAGAGTGGTAAGCCTCCGTTATAGCCAAGGGTAGCCCACGGTGGTTCAGCAAAAAGTCGAAGATATTCAAGAACACTCTGTCGCTAGGGGCAAAGTTTTGGTGGGGTGTAGTGCTATTTCAAATTATTCCTGCAGTAAACGACAACTCACTTCCCCTCAACCGAGCTGTGGCAATGGCAGCTCTCATGACCCGCTACCTATTGGACATAAGGCTGATGATTGCACATGAGATTTGGGATAGAGCATAACATGACGCCACCTCGTTGGCATATCCTGGCCTTATCACTACTCTATGTAGGCAAGCGAAGGTGGTACCACTACCTTTTATAGATCACTGTGTCAACGCTACTCGTATGTATGATATCCACAAAATGAAAGAAGAGGATAACAAATAGAAGAAAGCTAAATAATTACTTAAGGGCCCAGCCACAGCAACGCCTGAAGAGCAAGTTGAGGGTGACCAGGCAGATTTTGGGGCTATGGGCACTAATACTACTGAGGTGCCCACCACTGAGGCATCTCCCACACCAACGACCCAGCCTCCGACCGCCACTGAGACCACTACTTATGCAGGTCCTCAGGCTAGCACTGCACCCATGCATCCAGCTGGGGAACAAGAACCCCACACTATTCCTCCAGCCACCCAGTAGTCCTCCCAAGACCCATTTGCATTCAACAAATAAAGTTTTAAACGAGTGGTGATTTAGGCTGCGCAGGCTGACGAACAGTTAAAAATTTTAGCCTGGGAAATGGAGAGGTATGTGAAGAGGCAGATCGACATTTCCCTAGCACCGGTGACAACCGCTTCCAACCAGGCCCAGGAGTTATATCAGGCGAGACTTGATAGATTTGAGGCACGGTTAATTGCTTTGGAGCATGCGGGTCTAGGTGGTGATTTGATGGGTATGAGAGTTGAATTAGACCGTCTAAATTTCGATGTTCTGTCCTTACGGACTCGTGAGCAGAGTGTTGTGGAGGAGCCCTCTCAGCCGACCAAGGTGGACCTCTCATCATTGATAAGCATTGTGAATTTGATGCTTGAGGAGGATACCGCATCCCGAGATGATAGAGGGAAACATGTAGCAGGAGATGAAGTTCCTCGGGTACCAGAGTTGGAGATGTTGGCCCGAACAGCGGAGGAGCATATTCAGATTACTACGACGAGGTCTATGTTTGACAATCGCCCTCCAGAACCGATGAGCAGTATTACTGGTGCATCCTCTAGTAGCACCACGAGGGATGAGTCAGCATTAGCCCAATCCAGACATCCGGGGAACCTGTTCCTCCGACTGATCCTAGCACCCAGTGCTGCCAGGTATCCCTTACCCTTAGAGTATTTACAGTTGATGCATTGGGGGACATTGCATGATTTTCAGTTGGGGGTGGGGATTTCTGGCGTTTTTGTTGTGTAAATATTTATTTAGGAACCTCCTCGACTTTTCTTTGCCAGAGTTCTTTTCCCAAGGGGTTTTATTTTGTTGAAACTGGCATGTTTAGGATGTTGCTTAGGTGGAATAGAGTAGTTGTGACTTATTTGGTGTTACTCTGTAAGTGATGGCATGTGGTAATGGTTTGTTGGAAATTTTGGACGCTTGAAAATTTGAAAAATACATACTTAGAACAGTTATTTGTTGACATGATTGATTCCTTTTATGACATTATGATTATTGGGGTATTGTGCGTGATAAATGATTACTTAGGAGGTCACAAGTAAAAAATAATTGTCCTTATGCCAATGTGTGTGTGAGTTGTTAGTTTGGTGTTGTTTATGCATGTATAATCTAGAACTTGCCCGGTTGGTCTTCTTTGAAATCCGAAAGTTAGTTTGGTTGTGAGATGATGTTAGACTTTCTTTGTGTAAATAGTCACTGTGCCTAAATAAGCCTTACCAAAAATTTCAAATGTCCCTAGTTTCCTTTTTTTGAGCCTTTTGACCCTTTTCTTGGCTAGCCGATTATGAAACCTTACCCTTTGTAAAATCAATCCATCTTCGCACTCGTTCCCTCCTTGATGCTAGTAGATAAATGAGGCAAAATGCCTAAGTTGGGGGTGAATTAAATGTTGAGTAGATGTTAAAAACATAAGTTGGGGGTGGTGGAGTTTGCTAGTGGAAATTCGATGTGGTAGTTTCATATATATAAATATAAAACAAGAAGAGAAAAATTAGAAAATTGTAACACAAAAAGATTTTCAAGTTGGTTAGGAATAAAACCACATCGAGGTCGAAAATTTGAAAGAAAATAAAGGGGTTGGAAAGAAAAGAGGTGAATTAAGGTGAAGAGATGTTGTAGTGTTCAAGGAGGGTGAGTCACTAATATCCAAAAAGTATCCTACCCGTCCCTAAGCCTACATTACAAGCCAAAACAAGTCCTAATGTGATCACAACCGAACGAGCCTTGGAGGAAAACATAGAAAATAAGGGCAAGCCTATGGTATTTGCATGTGTAGCTATGAATTTATTTGTGAGTGTGAGTGTTTTTCTCTTCTCTTTCATCTTCGTCCCTTTTTTTTGTGTATATATGTGTGTTGGGACATTCTTTGGTCTATGTGAGGGCATAAGGATGAGAATTGAGCAAAATAAAGTGACCGCCTAAAGTAGCATTTGTGTGCATCATAATATGTTCGATAATGTGATGTCATGCATTGATGCTTCATTGTTAGTCATAGCATTCTTGGGTTGTGTATATGGTTTGAAAATCGAAAAATGGGGTGGTTCTTGGAAGAAAAACATGCGTACCGGTAGTTGAGAGTCAAAACCAATGTAGACATTCTTACTCTTTGATATCTAGGTGTTAGATTGAGTCTTTATGTTGTATGACTTGCTTGAGGACAAACAAAGACTTTAAGTTGAGGGTGTTGATGTGCCGGGGTTTTGGCACATTCGACGCTTTTTGGCTATAAGTTTTACTTGTTTTTGAGCAAGTCTTGGTCAATTTGATGTGTTTTTGTTGTGTTTCAGGTATTTGGCGTTATAGGAGTCCAAAGACGGAAGTTTTAGCAAAATGGAGGAAAACATGAAGAAGAATGTCCCGTACTTGAAAAGACAGGATGTACCTGTTCCCCGCACTTTGGAGGAAAGCCACTGAAGTTTCTGGAAAAACAAAAGGAAGTACGGCTTGGAAATCATGTCCCGTATATAGAAGGACGGGCCGTACTTAGTGCCTGTCCCTTGTCTTAAAGCAACAGAAAGTCATTAAAGCATTTAGGAAAAGGACGTTGTAAGAGTACGTCGCGTACTTCAAAGGACGGGATGGACATTCGCCCGTATTTCTTCCGAAGTCTTAAGCTAGTCAGAGGCCGCATTTTACAAGGATGGGACGTACTTCAATGTATGTCCCGTATTCTTTCCACAAGGGTGACGTGATTTGTTCCATGTTGAAGAAGGATTTGGCTCTTATAAATAGCCAATAGGGTTTTGATTTTTTTTTTATCACTTTCATACTTTTGAAATTCTGAATTTTGAGACTTGTGTGGAGACAATTTTTTTCTTAGCTACTCTTCAAGGATTTCAAGATAATTACACTCAGTTAATTTCCAGTTTTATTTGTAAGATTTAGCACAATTTCAATTATACAATTTTCAATCTTTTATTGTTTTCTTGTTGCCATGAGTAGCTACACACCTTTGTAATGGTTGTGAACCGAAGGATGGGTGTGTTGTGATTGGGGATCGTGAATGAGATACGCATAATGGATTGTTAGGGTTTATTTGTTCTTCGTTTTCTTCATATAGTTAGTGGTTGCAAACATTAGCTAACGCCGCAAACTTTGGTTTATGTGGGAAAATAGCTAGAGTTAGGTAAGAACAAATAACAAGAACTCAAGGCTTTAAACCTTGTTTAATAAATTCACCTAGGAATAAGAAGAATTTACTTGGCATAATAAACCGTTCTTCATACATACTTTCTTATCTTTGGAAAAAGCATAGAAAGAAATAATCTTTTCGTAGTGGGAAATAGTTCAGATTCACATAGAGGTTAAGTGCATCAATACAGACGATCCATTACAAGTATATGAAGATCGATACCCATGATCAGACACTTTATCTGACGGGGATACAACCTTGGCTCTTTTTACCGATATAATTACAACTTTAAATTTCCAGCCACTTTAAATTAGTGCACAAATTAAAACAACTATAAAACCCTTTTTCTGGAATACACTAGGACCACAAGATTAGTATAATACTTGTTTAGTAAACTTTTCGCACCATATTCTCTGTGGGATTCGACCCCAACCTCGTTGGGTTACTATATTTGACATCGTCCGCTTTACACTATTAAAAGTGTAAATTTGAGCGTATCAAATTTTGGCGCCACTGCCGGAGAATACGATTTTGAAATTACTAAATTGTGGTTAATCGTCTTAAAGTCTTTGTCATATTCCAACACACCTCGTTTGCTATCTTTTAAACCAGGTGATCATGGCTAGCAACGATCTTCCAGTCGACAATGTTTTTGCTGATGAGTCAGAAGCTGAGGAAGACTTTGCATCTGCAATTCTCCATCTGAAGGTGACTGCCACTACTATTAAGTTTGATAATTCCCTCTATCATATGCTAAAGCAAGAAGGATACTTTCGGAATGGAGTCGATGATGACCCTCACCAATATATAACAAACTTTCTGGATGTGTGCTCTTAGCATATCCAACGGGGTGTGACTCAAGAAGCAGTCCGGCTGGAACTCTTTAAATATTCGTTAGCCGAAGAATCGAGAAAATGGTTCATAAAGTTGTCCCGAAACTCTGTTACTACATGGGAAGAGATGGTCAAAGTGTTTCTCAGGAAGTGGTATCTCTCGAGTAAAAGAGCTGAAATTCGTGATCAAATTTACTAGTTTAAACAACGTAATGGGGAACAACTTTTTGAAGCTTGGGAGAGGTACAAAGAATATTTGGATAGGAGTCCAAACCATGGTTTTCCATAACAGATTTTGAAGGAGAAGTTTTACAGAGGTTTGGATCCTATGACCCAAGCGATAGCCAATAATGCTGCCAGCGGGTGTTTCATGAATAAGTCATATGCTAATATTCCTGATATACTTGATCGATTGACTACACATAGCGAAGCTTGGCACTCAAGTAATTCTGATGGGCTATCACTTAGAACACCGTTGATTCAAAACATTTTGAAAGACGGTCAGGAAACGCAACAGACGTTGGCATAATTAGCCACTAGTCTATCGTTACTGACAAAGAGGCTTGATGAGAGGGAATCGAAGAAGGTGAATGTGTGTGAAGATATCTCAGGCATGCCGCCTGGAATGACCAATGCCAAGAAGGTCCATATTAAGAGGGCCTCCCTCCGCCAATTGATAACATCCAATATGCAGATTACATAGCGAAAGGGGATATTCCTGGGTCAATTCAGAGATACTGGAGGCCTCAACAAGGGTAGAGTGCATACAACCAAGGGAACTACAACAACAACCAAGGGAACTACAATAATGACAATGGTGGACCGAACCAAGGTAGATATAACACCAACAATGGTAACTTCGGGAATAGAAGTTCCAACCCTTACATTCCACCAAAAGGGCAGTCTAATGATCAAAGTACACTACAAGAAAAATGGGCATTAACGAAGGGAAAACTGGTCCCTAAAAATTCAGTTCTGGTCCCTATAAGCCAATAGCGACCAGTTTTTTCTGGTCGCCACCCGTCGCAACAGGCTCTGCCGCTAAAGGGTATTATGGACGAGATTTCGTTACTGGTCCTTAAAGAGTTTTTCTGACCAGATATATTCTGGTCCTTAACTTACTTTTATGGACCAAAATTACTGGTCCCAAAAAAGATCAAGGGGGTCTTGCAACATATCAGCGACAACTTTGCTGGTCCAAAAAAAGTCTTTTAAGATGAAAGCTATGGTCCTTGAAGAGTTTTAAGGACTGGACTAATATTTATTTTTTCTAAATTATCTTACAATTTCTAATATAAAATAATCAAATGTATTAAAGCAAAATACTGTAATGAATAATAACATGCTCTCTTGTATATAACATTGTAATGAATTACAAAGAAGGGGGTTAACATCCCATTTGTAGCATTGTAAAGCCAGGATATATAAATAACAATAACACAATCCTTGAGAAAGAAGAACTTAACATCCTAGAAAATACTATGATGTTTTGCCTAACTGTCCTGGCAATACGGTAACAAAATTATCAACTTATTAGAAGGCTTCATCTTTGACTTGTAAATTGAGATCCTCAAATCCTGTAAAAGAATAAAATAAATTACATCTAAAAGAAACTATTCAGATCAACTATATAGATTGGTTAAATACTGCTGTAAATTAAAGTCTGACAATAAGTTAAACCACTCACCTAGAGAAAGTTCAATTCGGCAAATATAATTATATACACTTCAAAAATTAAACATCAAAGTGAAAGGAGCTGCACAAAGACAAACACTGATGAAATAGTGAGGGAAAGGAACTTGTAGGGATTGCTTATATTATTCTCGTTGTGATCTTCCTCACAGGTATGTTGATTAGTTCTTTCATTGTATATTCGCTTTGTAGATTGTAAGGTAGTACATATAGTAAAATCTTGTTGTGGGTGCATTTGTGGGTGTAATTCGGGGCGGGGATTGTATGCTGTCATGTATAGAACTCGTGGGGACAAATATTTCATATCCCAACTGGGTTGGAGGGAATTCTAATGATTGGTTTCAGTTTTGAAGCCTAAAGTTGTTATGCCCGCCAACTGCTCGGTAAATTGTCTTAAAGAAAAATATTATGCAACGGGTGAAGTCTGAGTAACCCACACCCCTAAACCCCTTAATTGAAGCATGAAAGAAGTAATTTACGTGTTGGTGATGTCGTGTAAGCCGTCGGTAAAATTTCGCAGAGTCTAATGGCAGTACTTGAGAGTACGTGATGAATGCACGGACCGTACTTTATTGTACATCGCGTACATTGATCACGTACCTCGGTAGAAGATTACAGAACCGGCCAATTGTATACCAGAAAATACGTGAGAAAAGAACGTCCCATACTTTATTGTACATCACATACCTTGATCACGTACATCAGTGAAATGCAACAGAAACTTCTAAGTTGTAAACTCCTAAGTACGTGCACAAAGTACATCACGTACATCAGTGTACGTCGCGTACCTTGTGTCCGTAGTTCAAAATACGCCCTGTACTTTGATTGTGTGGCCTACACTGCTGAAACACTGCATTTGGAAGAAAAGACTTGCCACTTCTTTCATTGGTCTTGTAACAACTTTCAAACATTGTAAATGTTTTCCTCAACAGGTATGTCGCCTAAACACAAAGGTGAAACTTCTACACAAGGCAAGAGGGGCAGGGTTACTACAAGGCTTAAGGATGTTCCCTTAAACCAAGATTTGTGTGATGAGGACAACGAACCATTGAAACAGTTGATGATCTTAACTCGAGGCCGAGCTAACCCAGTACAGTTTCCCTCACAGTCTGAAGAGGAGGATTCCTCTAGCTCAGATAAGTAGGGTCCAAGCTGGAACAAGCTCGAGCGTCAGAAATAGCTTGGAATCTAGTGGTAACCCCTGTCACCCCCCAGGAAGTGACAGATTATCAAAGACAGGAGGAAAGCCTGATCATGGTTGAAGCGGAAGATACCCTGCGATTCTCAGTAAAAGGTTCACGAGAGCGGTTTGACAAGGGCATTGAAAGTATAAGAAAGGGGGTGCTCCTAGGGGACTTATGTTACACCTTGGAAAATTCCCCGTTAGCGTATAGTGAAAAGGCTGGCGAAGAGGACGACGTATACGATGATTTGATAGGTAAGAGATGGCGTTTGATGATCCTAATCGAGATTCAAATACATTAGACGTAAAGAAAGAAGTTTGACAAACGAAGAAAAAGATATGTTGTGCGTCGGGTAAGAATTAGGAGCGACGAATTAATGATGACGTAAAGACATCTTAGAGAAGAGTGATAACGTCCCTTAGATTGGTATTGAGGTGCTAAACAGGTGCTAAGAAGGTTCCCTATGGATTGGAGATCAAACGAAGTGACAAGGAAAAGATCAGTGAAAAGATGGGTTATACGGTCGATTATACGGACCGTATAATGTTATACGACCTGTATACCGTAGGAGTGTCACAGAATGAAGTTGCTGAAGGGTTAATTTCATGGTCACTTATACGGACCGTATAAAATTCTACGGCCCATATAATGTGCCATCAAACTGACACAGAGGGGGATGGTCACTGGAGCAGTTTTACGGTCAATTATACGGATCGTATAATTGTTCGTATAATGACATCGGGACAGATTTTAAGTTTTAAATAAGAGACCCAACCACATTTATTTCATTTCATTTTTCTTCTTCACAACTCAAGAATTCTCTAGAACCTTCCACACACTCAATATACACGAATTCATGAGAAATTGATGATCAATTTCATCAAATCAACAAAACTAAGTGTGAGAAACACATCAATGTTCATCCAAGTCAAGAAATTCCATGGAAAGTGAAACTAGGGTTTTGCTCAAGTGAGGTATTACCACCCAAAGCTTATTCCTACACCATCTAAGGTAAGATTCATGGTATTTACACGTTATTTAAAGTACTTGAAAGTTGAAACATATGGATTATAGAAGATATAGGAAATGGGTCATGAAGGAGTGAATAGTGTCATGGTTGAGTAGTAATTTGGGGTGAATTATGAATATGGATATGTTGTGATTGTAAGTAGGTTATGAATGACATTTAGAACATGGAATGAGTATGATATGTGAAAGAACGTAATAGTGAATTATGACCATGGTTATGGAGAAATTGAGGTGAAATTATGAAATGTAGATAATGTGGACAAATGATGATTGTTGCCATGATATTGTAAATGTTGTTATGGTTGGTTGGGAGTTGATATAGAATATGGGGAAAGTTGTACAAACAAAGGAAATGCTGCCCAATTTTCTTTAACTCTAGTAAGTACGTTTAAGTAATCGATTAGCTAATGTTAATGCGAATTCTCTTGAAGGTACAAACGTGGGCATTGACGGAGAACAAGCAAGCAATAAATTAGTTAAACGCAAAAGGTATGTGAGGCTAGTCCTTTCTTTCTATGGCATGAATCTGATGGTATGATTTTTCTTTCTTCACTATGAATCTTCTACATTCCGGAGAGCTAATAGTTCATGTTCATGAATAGCAATATGAGATAAGAGATATGTCGCGAGCCTAATAATGATGATGATAAGCTTGAGTCTAAAGATTCTACAGTTAATGATATTGTTTGTGTCACGACCCAACCCCGTAGGCCGTGACTAGTGTCCGTGCTGGACACCCAAACGTACCCAGACCCCAAACCAGTATGTTAGCAAAAAATATCAATATAAAAGTTAGTAAGCGATACTAAATAGTGCAGGGAAATAGATATAGCACGTGGAAGCCGATAAGGCCATCACAGATCATATAACCCAAAACATGTACAGAACCCACACAGATATATCTACAGACCTCTACAAAGCATAGCAGAGACATAAGACGGGACAGGGCCCCGTCATACCCCTGAATAGTGTACATATATACAATAGTGACAGACTGTACCAAAAGATGGGCTCTGAATAAAAGAGCGCTCCAAATGGCAGAAAAGATATCCTAGACGGACGGATCAGCAAACCTGTCGTCGGTACCTGCGCGGCATGAAAACGCAGCCCCCGAAGAAAGGGGGTCAGTACGAAATATGTACTGAATATGTAAAGCCTGACTTACAAAAACAAAATCATAACTGGTACAGAACGTACAGAAAGTGAACAGAAAATCCAAAGTATCAAATACATATTTTCAAAACATGCAGAGTGTGTACAGAAACATATGTCATATCAAATCCGGCCCCTGCCAAGGGACTCGGCAGACAGAACGTGGCCACCCTCCCGACGCTGGTGCCACATCACAGAAGAATCAGAATAGGGCATAACCCCGTAACATAATATGTCATATCCGATGGCCATAGCAAATCGTATCAGAACAAGCGTACATGGCACAGCATACTCCACAAACCCATGTACGCGTATACCTGCCCCCTCATATCGAGGCACGACGAACAATGCAGAGGGTCACGCTTGACAACATATCCTGGCCCGGGCTCAGTGTGAGAAACATTGGGGCATCCACGAATAGAGTAGTGACAAACTAAATGCAGTTAAAATATCATAAATATTTTCAGAGACTCGATAAGGCATATTAATGACAAACCAATTCAATGAAGTCAGGCGGGATCATAATAAGTGAGTTTCGGATGTCATAATGAATCACAGAAGCATAACCTTTCTGAAGTCATTCTGAGTGCCAAAACAATTTATAAGACTTAATGAATTATTTAAAACAATTTTTGTTTAGCAGTTAAGAGAGTAGTCAGAACATTCCTTTCAAAAACTGCTCAAAAACAGGCCTTAAGTACAATAAGGGTAAAACCGGGACTAGTGGGCCCACCTCGGGACAAGCAAGGCGGTGGGCTCAAATTACACATTTTAGGCTTATGGGGTCACCTACGAAGGTTCTACGGACATTCTATAACTTTTCATAAAGTTTGGGGAAGCTTTGCATAACTTTCAAGAAAGCATACAAAAGGGTTCAATTCTTTTGAACGAAAATGTAACAATTTCAGATGCGGATTCCGATGAACAGAAAATTCTCCGAGGCGTGAATCCGATCCTAGTACTTCTAGGACATGCCAAAAGAAGAATCGGGATAGCTTTACATACCTTTCAAGCTCCTTACGCCTTTCCCAATTCACTTCCCGTTCCGTCAAAATCTGCAAATGGTCATGTTTACCAATTGTAAGTTATAGATTCTACGAATTCAACTTAACTCATATTTGTCTACCGAAATTTCGGCAGCACTTCCCCTATACATATAGCACCCCCGAGAATTCAACTCGGCTCAGAATCATCAACAACAACCCAACAACAACATCAACAACAACAACAACCACTATAAACGCAATATAACTTATTTAGCCATCTTTTCAATACAATGTCATAACCTTCACTTTAACCTTAACTTTCAAACTAATCTCAATGATTTCACATTCATTATCACTCTAGATCACCACAACATAGTTTAGAAGCATTTCATATCGTTTCCTTAAATTATACACACGATATACATAATATACAAACTTTCCGCCAAAGTCATATTTCATCCAAAGCTTCTAATATTTTGCATACATATTCATAACATGTTTTCATCTTCCAAATTCATCAATAATCATCATGACTTGCAACCTAACAACTTCATTTTCACAATGTCGTAAAATCGTACTAAAGCGACATAAACTTCTACATTCCATTTCAATGCAAACTTACATCATTTTACTTTCATTTACCTTGCAAGAATCACAATAACACACTAACACACTAAACAACTTAATCCATTTCCATTCCAACTCCAATATACCACACGGCCAAATGCACTTTTTATCATTTTAACAAAATTTATTCAACTTTCATTCTCAATATGAATTCCATCATATTCACAAATAGAATACAACATAATTTCAATTCATCATTGGCCTACAATGCATGCATACACACGGCCATACACTCTATTCCATACCCACTTTGAAATCTTCCATTTTTTCATACAATCAACTCATTCCCACATACTACAACACAAACAAAACTTCATAACACAATAAAAAGAGATGAATTCTTACCTTTTTCCCTAGTCTTCTTCACTTGAATAAGTGATCAAATTGAGGAACCAATTGCTCCTTCCTCCAAAACAACTACACCAAGTTGAAGAGGATACTCAATTTAGTAGGAAAAACACAAGATACAATTTTTTTGAACAAGATTTTTGAGAGTCAATTTTCCATGGCCAAACCCGAACCCTCTTTTTTTTTTGCTCTTGTTTTTCTTTGTTTTCTTGTCTTCTAATTTCTTGAACTTTCTAATGTATAAAATATGAAGACTTGGTCTTCTTATAATAATTGGTCACATGGTCAAGCACATGACCAAGTAAATGGGCTTGGGCCAAGGCCATGTTGGCCGGCCATGCTCCTTGGTTTGGGCCTCAATTTCATATATATATTTTTTTAGCCCAACGATTTATAGCCCACGTTTTGTAATTCCCGAAACTAATTTCCAAAATTCCAAATTTGCCCTTAGCCTTATCCCACACTTTCACAACAATATTCTTTCATGCACAACTCCTATGTCAAATAAAAAAATCAATTAGGACCTTATTTCTTACAAGTCAAGATTATTTCCATTTTTTTCCAACGTGTGAAAACACGGGATATAACAGTTTGTTGTACACACTCACCTTATATACTATTTCCTTCAAGGTGAGGCAGAATACCATTGAGCTAATGATCTCATTATCGTATACACTCACCTTATACTTACATTCCTTTCAAGGTGAGGCAGAACATTGTTAAGTTAGCGATGTCGATTATTGTATATACTCACCTTATGTACTATTTCCTTCGAGGTGAGGCAGAGTACTTATAGATGTCCATAATGGAATCGGGGGATTACGACCTTACGTCACCCCGATAAAGTATAGTTGTCCTTGAGTCTTTACGCACGTATTATGATGAGCATACTATGATGCGCATATTATGATGAGCATATTATGATGATGATATTACACCGTACCTAAATGGACGGGAAAACATACACACCACTATAGTGGGCAGCTTATACCCCTGACGCGGGAAGCCTAGACGCAGGCTAATGTTATTGATTATCACACCGATCCGATATGGACGGGCAGCTTATACATTTATGCATATATGATATGATGATGAGTATGAGTAAGCCAGCAAGTGTTATTTCTTTTATGAGTCACAGTCAGTTACAGATTGCTCTTCATTTGATGCCTCCTCATTTCATTGATGTTTTATTATTGTTTATGCCTCTCATACTCAGTACAATGTTGGGGAACAAGCAGCCCATACTATTCCTCCAGCCACCCAGCAGTCATCCCAAGACCCATTTGCATTCAACAAATAAAATTTTAAATGACTAGTGATTCAGGCTGCGCAGGCTGACGAACAGTAAAAAATTTTAGCTCGGCAAATGAAGAGGTCTGTGAAGAGGCAGATCGACATTGCCCTAGCACCGGTGACAGCCGCTTCCAACCAGGCCCAGGAATTATATCAGGCGAGACTTGATAGATTTGAGGCACGGTTGGTTGTTTGGAGCATGCAGGTCTAGGTTGTGATTTGAAGGGTATGAGAGCTGAGTTAGACCGGCTAAAGTCTGATGTTCTGTCCTTACGGACTCGTGAGCAGAGTGCTGTGGAGGAGCCCTCTCAGCCGAGCAAGGTGGACCTCTCATCATTGATAAGCATTGTGAATTTGATGCTTGAGGAGGATACCGCATCCTGAGATGATAGAGGGAAACAAATAGCAGGAGATGAAGTTCCTCGGGTACCATAGTTGGAGATGTTTGCCCGAACAGCGAACGAGCATATCCAAATTGCTACGACGAGATCTATGTTTGACAATCGCCCTCCAGCACCAATGGGCAGTATTACTGGTGCATCCTTTAGTACCACCACGAGGGATGAGTTAGCATTAGCCCCAGTCCAGATATCCGGGGAACCAGTGCCTCCGACTGATCCTAGCACCTAGTGCTACAGGTATCCCTTACCCTTAGAGTATTTATAGTTGATGCATTGGGGACATGCATGATTTTCAGTTGGGGGTGGGGATTTCTAGCATTGTTTTAGTGTAAATATTTATTTAGGAACCTCCTCGGCTTTTCTTTGCCAGAGTTCTTTTCCCGAGAGGTTTTATTTTGTTAAAACTGGCATGTTTAGGTTGTTTCTTAGGTGGAATAGAGTAGTTGTGACTTATTTGGTGTTACTCTGTAACTGATGGCATGTGGTTATGGTTTGTTGGAAATTTTGGACCCCTCAAAAATTTTAAAAATACATACTTAGAATAGTTAGTGGTTAACATGATTGATTCTTTCTATGTCATTATGATTATTGGGGTATTGTGTGTGATAAATGATTACATAGGAGGTCACAAGTAAAAAATAATTGTCCGTATGCCAATGTGTGTGTGAGTTTGTTAGTTTGGTTCTGTTTATGCATGTATAATCTAGAACTTGTCCGGTTGGTCTTCTTTGAAATTCGAAAGTTAGTTTGGTTGTGAGATGATCTTGGGCTTTCTTTGTGTAAATAGTCACTGTTCCTAAATAAGCCTTACCAAAAATTTCAAATATCCCTAGTTTCCTTTTTTTGAGCCTTTTGACCTTTTTCTTGGCTAGCCGACTATGAAACCTTACACTTTGTGAAATCAATCCATCTTCGCACCCGTTCCCTCCTTGATGCTACTAGATAAATGAGCACAATGCCTAAGTTGGGGGTGAATTAAATGTGAAGTAGATGTTAAAAACATAAGTTGGGGGTGGTGGAGTTTGCTAGTGGAAATTCGATGTGGTAGTTCCATATATATATAAAAAAAAAAAGAGAAAAATCAGAAAATTGTAACACAAAAAGATTTTCAAGTTGGTTAGGAATAAAACCACATCGAGGTCGAAAACTTGAAAGCAAATGAAGGGGTTGGAAATAAAAGAGGTGAATTAAGGTGAAGAGATGTTGTAGTGTTCAAGGAGGGTGAGTCACTAATAACCAAAAAGTATCCTACCCGTCCCTAAGCCTACATTACAAGCCAAAACAAGTCCTAATGTGATCACAACCGAACGAGCCTTGGAGGAAAACATAGAAAATAAGGGCAAGCCTATGGTATTTGCATGTGTAGCTATGAATTTATTTGTGAGTGTGAGTGTTTTTCTCTTCTCTTTCGTCTTCGTCCCTTTTTTTTGTGTATATATGTGTGTTGGGACATTCTTTGGTCTATGTGAGGGCATAAGGATGAGAATTGAGCAAAATAAAGAGACCGCCTAAAGTAGCATTTGTGTGCATCATAATATGTTCGATAATGTGATGTCATGCATTGAAGCTTCATTGTCAGTCATAGCGTTCTTGGGTTGTGTATATGGTTTGAAAATCGAAAAATGGGGTGGTTCTTGGAAGAA
Source organism: Lycium barbarum (assembly GCF_019175385.1). Lineage (NCBI taxonomy): Eukaryota > Viridiplantae > Streptophyta > Magnoliopsida > Solanales > Solanaceae > Lycium > Lycium barbarum. The sequence continues at coordinate 57,849,728 of NC_083340.1, forward strand.
AAACATGCGTAACGGTAGTTGAGAGTCAAAACCAATGTAGACATTCTTACTCTGTGATATCTAGGTGTTAGATTGAGTCTTTATGTTGTATGACTTGCTTGAGGACAAGCAAAGACTTTAAGTTGGGGGTGTTGATGTGCCGGGGTTTTGGCACATTCGACGCTTTTTGGCTATAAGTTTTACTTGTTTTTGAGCAAGTCTTGGTCAATTTGATGTGTTTTTATTGTGTTTCAGGTATTTGGCGTTATAGGAGTCCAAAGGCGGAAGTTTTAGCAAAATGGAGCAAAACATGAAGAAGAACGTCCCGTACTTGAAAGGACGGGACGTGCCTATTCCCCGCACTTTGGAGGAAAGCCACAGAAGCTTCTGGAAAAACAAAAGGAAGTACGGCTTGGAAAGCATGTCCCGTATATAGAAGGACGGCCCGTACTTGGTGCCCGTCCCTTGGCTTAAAGCAACAGAAAGTCATTAAAGTATTGAGGAAAAGGACGTCGTAAGAGTACGTCGCGTACTTCAAAGGACGGGATGGACATTTTCTTGTATTTCCTCCGAAGTCTTAAGCTAGTCAGAGGCGCATTTTACCAGGATAGGACGTACTTTAATGTACGTCCCGTATTCTTTCGACAAGGGTGACGTGATTTGTTCCATGTTGAAGAAGGATTTGACTCTTATAAATAGCCAATAAGGTTTTGAATGTTTTTTTAATCACTTTCATACTTTTGAAATTCGAAATTTTGAGACTTGTATGGAGACAATTTTGTTCTTAGCTACTCTTCAAGGATTTCAAGACAATTACACTCAGTTAATTTCCAGTTTTATTCGTAAAATTTAGCACAATTTCAATTATGCAATTTTCAAACTTTTATTGTTTTCTTGTTGCCATGAGTAGCTATACACCTTTGCTAAGGTTGTGAACCCAAGGATGGGTGTGTTGTGATTGGGGATCGTGAATGACATACGCATAATGGATTGTTAGGGTTTATTTGTTCTTCGTTTTCATCATATAGGTAGTGGTTGAAAACATTAGCTAACGCCGCAAACTTTAGTTTATTTGGGAAAATAGCTAGGGTTAGGTAAGAAAAATAACAAGAACTCAGGGCTTTAAACCTTGTTTAATAAATTCACTTAGGAATTAGAGGAATTTACTTGGCATAATTTACCGTTCTTAGTGCATACTTTCTTATCTTTGGAAAAAGCATAGAAAGAAATAATCTTTTCGTATTGGAAAATAGTTCAGATTCACATAGAGGTTCAGTGCATCCATATAAACGATCCATTAGAAGTATATCAAGATCGATACCCATGATCATACACTTTATCTGGCGGCGACACAACCTTAGTTCTTTTTACCCTTATATTTACAATTTTAAATTATCAGTCACTTTAAATTAGTCCACAAACCAAAATAACTATAAAACCCTTTTTCTGGAATACACCATGACCGCAAGATTAGTATAATACTTGTTTAGTAACCTTTTCACACCATATTCTCTGTGGGATTCGACCCCAACCTCGTTGGGTTACTATATTTGATATCATTCGCTTTACACTATTAAAAATCTAAATTTGAGCGTATCAAATTTTGCTGCGCTTATACCCGCAGGTTGGCATTGAGACGGATCAACTACGTAGGTGCTTTATCAGCGGATTCTCTGGAGCATTCCACTTCGTTATGGTCTTCCCACAAATGATTATGAGACGTATGTTTAGAGGTGCTCGGTGTGTTACCTCCGGGTGCTCGTAATGGCCCTCTGGTTGGGTCATGATAGGAACTCACCTTAGGGTTAGAGAGACTTTTCTAGGGTTTTTTGCCTCAAAAATATTGATTTGGAACGAAGTGAGAAATAACACAACAAGGTAGGACTTAAAGAAAATTTTGAACCAGAAAAATATCTGGATATGCGTTGAGCCCGCGTCGCGGGTGCAACACGAGGACTGGGATCCATGTTGGCCTAGCGACATGGCTCCAACGCCTGATCATATTTTTATCTGCAGGTGGACTTTCCATGATGGACCCGCAACACACACTTCACACATGTTTCTTATAATTGATATTTGCTCAGTAAAATGATCATAACTTCCCTACATAGCTTGGTTTGAGCCTCACTTTATATGGTTGGAAAGGTATTTTAGAGACCTACAACTTTCATATTTTGAGTTTTCCCAAATTTCCAACGTTAATACCCTAAAACTGGGCATAACTGAAAACTGTCTCAGACTTAGACGAATTTTAGAATTTCTGACAAACTTGCTTATCTCATTTGACCCCGAAAAGATAATTTAACACCTGTACCCATCTCGAAGAGATCCATATAGCTAAGATGACATCTAAACCCCAATTATTTCACATTCACACTTAATTTGGATTTACGGGATTTTACAAGACACTATTGTTATATTCAGACACTTATGAATTTCTTAGACGGTACTTATGGTTCGAATCCTTGTACGATGACTTTTATTTCTTGGGGTTGTAATCTGTAGTATTCTACACTTATTTAATATATTTGGCATGACTTAGACATATTATTATTGATTATGTTATCTTTTAAGTTGTATTTGGATAAATGAATGATTAATCATTTAAAGGGATGGTTTGCCCACCAGAAGAGTTAGTGTGGGTGCCATCGCGATAGGTTGGGTCATTAAAAAGTTGGTATCAGAGCCTTAGGTTTGTCAATATCATTGTACAAGGACATGTCCAGTAGAGTCTTGCGAATCGATTCAGAGACGTCTGTACTTATCTTCGAGAGGCTATGGGACACTAGGAAAACTCAAACTCTTTCTTTCCTTCGTGATACGATTCCAATTTGTATCTGGATGATTCAAATTGGAATCTGACTTTTCATTCTATTCTAGTACAGATGTTGAGGAGTCCTGCTAGGGAAGCCATTGATGATGCACCCAAGTTGGCTACTGAAGCCGTAGCTTGTGGTAGAGGCTAGGTCAGAGGCCAGGGACGTGGTAGTGGACAAAAAATAAATAGCACCAGCCAAGGACGAGGCTCCTGTAGCTGGTCAAGCTCATGCCAGATCAGTTTCTGCTGCGCCTCCGGTAGTTTCGAATGAGAGGGTGGAGTTTGCAGTGGCACCAGCTCAGCCAAATATTATAGCTACTCCAGTGTTATTAGATGTTATGGATTGTGTGTTGAACTTGCTGAATGGATTGACTGAGGCAAATGTATTACCAACTACTCCAAATAGCAGGGTGAGAGATTAGCATACCATATTCTTAAAAGATTCCGTGCTCCAGGAGTATAGCACGCTGCAGCTGTGGCTCCATGTTTGGATGAGGTTCGAAGACCAGAGATTTTCCCTAGACTCTGAGGCTCGGTGATGACCGTGAGGAGCATGATCTATTTTGAAGTTTCACCAAGATGAAGCCTCCCATATTCTATGGCATAGATTCTGAGGATGCTTATAAGTTTATTATTGATTGTCATGAGAGGCTTCACAAGTTGGGGGCGATTAAGAGTCATGGTGTAGAGTTTGTGACCTTCAAGCTCTTGGGTGATGCTAAGTTATGGTGGATAGCTTATGTGGAGTATAGACCAGGTGGGTTTCCTCCATTATCTTGGACTCAGTTTTATTCGGTCTTTTTTTTAGAAGTACGTTTCTCGTACTTTTAGGGATAAGAGGCGTGACAAGTTCAATCACATCGAGCAGAGGAGTTCTTCAGTTGCTGCTTATGAGGCCATTTTCACTCTTTGTCCCGTTATACTCTACAGTTGTTGCCTACTGAGGCTGAGAGAGTTCTTAGGTTTGTGAAAGGGTTGAAAACTGCTTTACAATTATCAGCACTTCAGCTTGTAGGTACAGAAGCTTCTTTCTAGGATGTGGTGGATCATGTCACCATCGTTGAGGGTGTGAGATTGGATAGCTATGGCAAGTATGCAGATTAAAAGTCCTACAAAGGTGGTAGTTTCAGTGGTAGGTTCTCGCGAGGGCAGGGTCATTATGGGCAAAGTTCCCAGGTTTATTCGGCTCGTCCTATCCAATCGGCTATGCTGGTTTCTATTGGAGGGCTATCAGGGGTTGTTCATTACACATTGAGTCAGCCCGGGGGTTCATATTCCAAATTTTCTAACTATGTGTGGTTATTCTGCTTCTGTTCAGCGACCTATACCAGATTGTGGATGTTTCGAGTGTGGTGATTAGGGGCATTTTAAGAGGAATTGTCCCCAACTCAGAGAGTAGCCAGAGTGCTCAGTACGAGACTCCCATGGCTCTAGTTTCATCAGTTATAGGAGGATAATCTTATAGTAGGGACCCTGCTCAGACTGGGCGTAGTGGCCACACATCTGGTAGGGGTGGCACCCAGCCTAGCAAAGACGGATCTCATTCAGGTAGAGGTGGACATCAGCCCGGTAGGGGCGAGGCTCAGACAGGCCAGGGTGACTGTTGAGGTTCGCAAGCTAGTGGTGAACGGGTTCATTGCTATGCCTTTCCTGGCAGATCAGAGCCTGAGGGTTCCGATGCAGCCATTACAGATAACATCTTAGTCTGTCACCGCTCGTCTACTAAGTTGTTCGACCTGGGTTGTACATTCTCTTATGTCTCCACATACTTCTCTAGGGTTGATATGGTTTATGATTTGCTTGATGTTTCTATTCATGTATCTACTCCATTTGGGGATTCGGTAGTGGTAGATAGAGTTTACTAGTCTTGTACGATCACTTTTATGAGTTATGAGCGGGTAGACCTGGTGATTCATGGTATGGTAGATTTTGATGTTATTCTGGGAATGAGTTGGTTGTCTCCTTACCACGTGATTTTGGGCTGTCACGCCAAGACAGTCACTTTAGCTATGCCGGGTATGTCTAGACTTAAGTGGAAGGGTACTCCTAGTCTCTCCCCAAAGAAGATCATTTCCTTTCTTTGCACCAAGAAGTTAGTTGATAGAGGTTGTTTAGCTTATATGGAATATATTCGTTATACTAGTACTGATACTACATCGCTTGAGTCAGTTTGCCACCCGACCGTGATATTGATTTCTGTATTGACTTGGAGCCGGGGACTCGCCCTATTTCTATTCCATCGTATCAGATGGCGCCAGTCGAGTTGAGAGAGTTGAAGGAACAGCTTCAGGATCTTTTTAGCAAGGTATTCATTTGACCAAGCGGCTCCCCCTGGGATGCTCCTGTACTATTAGTGAGGAAAAAGGATAGGGCTATGCGAATATGCATTGATTACTGCTAGTTGAATAAAGTCACCATTCGGAAAAAGTACCCCATTCCTCGTATTGATGATTTATTTGACCAGCTTCAGGGGGCTTCTCTATTTTCTAAGATTGATTTGAGGTCGGGCTATCACTAGTAGAAGATCCGAGCTAAAAATATTCGTAAGACAGCCTTTCGGGCTCGTTATAGCCACTACGAGTTCCTTATTATGTCATTTGGGATTACCAATGCCCCAATTGCTTTTATGGACTTGATGAATGGAATTTTTAAGCCATACTTGGATTCTTTTATGATTGTGTTCATTAATGATATATTGGTTTACTCGAGGAGTTAGGAAGATCATGAAACAATTGAAGATTGTTCTTGGTTTGTTGAGAGATAGGGAGTTATATGCAAAGTTCTCTAAGTGTGAGTTTTGGCTCGAGTTTGTATTCTTCCTGGGTCATGTGGTATCAAAGGATGAGATTATGGTTGATCCTAAGAAGATTGAGGCCGTGAGAGATTGGTCTAGGCTCACTTCTATGACATGGATTATCTTTGTGGGTTTGGCCAGTTACTACCGTCAGTTCGTGAAGGGCTTTGCTTCTAAAAAAGAAGTACCTTTTCAGTGGTCCGACGAGTTTGAGGAGAGCTTTCAAAAGTTCAATACTTTATTGACTTCAGCTTCGATTCTAGAATTACCCTTAGAGGGTAAGGATTTTGTGGTATATTGTAATGCTTTTCGTTATGGGTTGGGCGCCGTGTTGATGTAGGAAAAGAAGGTCATAGCTTATGCTTCCAGACAGCTGAAGATTCATGAGAAGAGCTACCCTACTCATAATTTAGAGTTGGCAGCAGTGGTTTTTTCTTTGAAGATTTGGAGACACTATCTATATGGTGTCTATTATGAGGTATTTACTAACAATCGCAGCCTTCAGCATGTGTTTACTTAGAGGGATCTCAATTCTAGGCAGCAGAGATGGATAGAGTTACTTAAGGATTATGACATCACCATCCTATATCATCCTGGCAAGGCAAACGTGGTAGCGAATGCCTTGAGTAGGAAGTCGGTGAGTATGAGCAGTTTGGCTCTGTTGATTTCTTCTGAGCGTCCTTTAGCCATAGAGGTTCAGAATCCGGCTAACAGTCTTCTGCGACATGATATTTCAGATTTGAGTAGAGTTTTGGCTTGTGTTGAGGCGAGACCGTAGATTCTGGATAAGATTAGGGCAAAGCAGTTTGAGGATGCCAAGTTGTGCAAGATTCGTGATAAGGTCTTGAGTAGTGAGGCCAAGGAGGGCATGATAGATATTGAAGGAGTCTTGAGAATCAAGGGACGTGTTTGCGTTCCCCGTGTTGATGATTTGATTAGGACGATCTTGGAGGAGTCCTACAGTTCTTGATATCATTTTGGTGCTACCAAGATGTATCGTGATTTGAGACAACACTATTGGTAAGTCAAATAAAGAGAGATATTGTAGATTTTGTTGCTAAGTGTGGGAATTGTCAGCAAGTGAAGTATAAGCACCAGCGACCTGGTGGTGTGCTTCAGAGGATGCCCATTCCCGAGTGGAAGTGGGAGGGGATTTCCATGGATTTCGTTGTAGGTCTTCCAAAGACCCTGGGCAAGTTTGATTCAATTTGGGTTATTGTTGATCGGTTGACTAAGTCTTCTCATTTCATCCCCGTTCAGGTTACCTTCACTGTAGAGAAGTTGGCCAAGATCTATATCCGTGAGGTTGTTCGTTTGCATGGGATCCTATTTCCATCATCTCTAATAGAGCCCCTCAGTTTACGTCCCAATTCTTGAGGACTTTATTAGCCGAGTTGGGTACTCAATTGGATCTCAGTACAGTTTTTCACCCTCAGATAAATGGTCAGTCTGAGCGGATGATTCAGCTTCTCTAGGATATGCTTCGAGCTTGTGTGATCGACTTTGGTGGTCATTGGGACCAGTTCTTACCTTTGGCAGAGTTTGCATACAACAACAATTACCACTCGAGCATTGATATGGCTCTGTTTGAGGCTCTTTATGAAAGGAGATGTCGATCTCCTATTAGATGGTTTAATACTTTGAGGTTAGGTCATGGGATACTGGTCTTTTTAGAGTGTTGTTGGATATGGTTATGGTGATTTAAGACACGCTTTTAGAGGCTCAGAGTAGACAGAAAGAGTATGCGGACTGGAAGGTCCGAGATCTGGAGTTCATGGTTGGGGAGCAAGTTCTGTTGAAGGTCTCACCCATGAAAGGTGTGATGAGGTTTGGGAAGAAGGGCAAGCTTATCCTAGGTTCATTGGTCCATTTGAGATTCTTAGCCATGTGGGGGAGATAGCCTATGAGTTGGCTTTACCTCCAGGTTTGTCCGGTGTTCACCCAGTGTTTCATATGTCTATGCTGGACTTTCTTTGATTCCATAACGGTGGCATGGACTTTCTTTGATTCCATAGCGGTGGCATGGACTTTCTTTGATTCCACCGAGGTAGATGGTTTGACCGCCATAGCGGTCCTAGCCGCCACGGTGAGGGATGGCCTTTAATGATTTTCGCTATAGCAGAAGGCCTGACCGCTATAGCGGATCGACGGGACCAGAAACTTATTTTATATTCCTGAGTTCAAACCATTAGTCCAACACTTCCAAAACCTAATTCTAAGAGCTTGAGGAGGTGAATATTAAAGAGACTTGGTGGAATCATCTTTGAGGGTAAGTTCTAAACCCTTATCTTGCTTATCTACCTTCCTTCCTTGAATTTCCAACAAAAAAATTTCCAACTGGAAGACCAGATCACCACATTATCAATACATATCAATCTTCCAATTATTCCCCCTTATTCCCATCATGTGCACCTTTTTCAACAAGCACACTATTTTATTTATTTTTCTCCCTTTTGGCATCATCAAAAAGGGGAGTTGGCACAAGGAAAAGAAGTTTAGCATTACGAACCTAGAGCCACTAGGGAAAAAATATCATGATAAGTAAGAGAAACATGTAAGTAGTTAGACTGGCACACAACAGAGTAAAAATCCCAAACAGTTAATACAGATACATATCATAGTAGCCAAATCAAAAAATGAATAATGGAGAAATTGTCATCAGTGCCAGAACATTGTCACACAGAAACAGAAAACGGGTAATATGATACAAAAAGGAACAAGAAGATGAATTTTACATGATCTAGTTAAGGAGCTTTAGGCTTCTGTGAATTTTGGGCCAGGGCTTTAAGGAAATTGTTCATTCGTTCACCGTTGACTCTCTGGTCCTTGATCATCTAATCCTTAAGCTCTTCCACCTTCAATGTCAGCCTCTTATTGTCAAACTTGAGCCTCTCAATTTCCATTCTTGCAGCTTTCAGAGCTCCCTGAGAACCATCTTCTTTCTCTTTCTCAGATAGCCGAGCTTAAAGGATAGTATTCTCAGCCTTTACCCTTTGTAGTTTGGTAGTAGTGATCACTTGAGCTTCAAACAATTTTGAGATTGTGGAGACACTTCCTACACCGCTTTTCATAGGTATACAATCACACTCCTCTAGAGCTCCCATTGTAAACATATGCTTCTTAGTGCCAGCAGTGGCGTTGTCTGTCCTGACCTTGAAGTGAGCAAATACTTTGGTCAGAAGAAAACCATATGGAAGCCCATGTTGAGCCCCTGGTTCCCTCTCCACCTTCATGATAAGCACAATCATAATAGCATGAAGTTTGATAGTTTGGTAGTTAGTCAGTGCATCCATGATGACCAGGTAGTTGATAAAAGTCTTGGTGTGACCCTCTTTTCTTGGAAGTAGGACTTTTTTCATGTCAAGACTCAACCGGAGGGCCATGATGGGTACCCGGAACTATCCTACCGAGCACCACCTATCATACTTCTTCTAAGCTTATCTCGGTGGACCACATGTCTATCTTGTAATTACCTAAACTGAGCGAACACAAATTCTCAGAATGAAACCCTGTTCACATAATGATCATCAACTTCGCCTCGTATATACATGCACAAGCACACAAGGCTACAAAAATGATATACAAGCTATATACTAGGAAGGTCACGAAACCTCTACTATCCACATATGTCTACTAGACTTTATCTGGAGTACTGGAAATCATAAAAGTGGGACAAGACCCCGCCATGCCCAAAATATATACACAAAGGAAGCATACCAATAGACTGCAACTCCGAAGTAGTGGAGTGCTCCTGAATATCTGCTGATGAAGCTCCTAAGGGTCTGATCCGTCTCCCTATCTACCTGCGGGCATGAACGCAGTGTCCACAAGCAATAGGACGTCAGTACGAATAATATACTGAGTATGTAAAGCATGAACAACAACATAATGAAGATATAAGAAGCAGGAGATAAAGAGATAACCTGTATACCTGATTGCCTCTTAAGGCGGATATCATGCATGCTTAACTTATCTCAATTTCATCCAAAATCCTCTTTTCAAATTCACCCAAAGTCATCTTCTTCACCGCATCATCTATGGCATCTCTACTTTAGATTTCCTCCTCACTAAGAGTTACTAAACCTTTATATAACTTAAACATATGAATCGGATGAAGAACATACCTTAAAATAAAGGAACTTCACTTCACTCAAATCCCTCTTTGAGACCAACTTCACCACAACTTCAAAAGGAAACAAGACTCATCACTCTCCATGGATTTACCTTGAGGGGTTGATGTTGATTCTCTATCTGGATGATATGGAAACGTGTGGAGTGATTGGGAAACTTAAATAACTCTTAGGAATTCTCTATAGTGGTGGGGAAATAAGTGTGGAAAGTTAGGAATGAAGTTGGGGTCGTTTAGGATTTAAAAAGGTGGCAAAATCAGCTCCTCGATCCACTTGGCGATGAGTGTGCGACCTAGAACACCGAGTGTGCGGCTGCACACTCCATCCTAAGCTTGGGGATGGTTTTGGACAGTGAGGTAATCCAGTTTGGCAAGTTGGCGACCAGTGTGCAGCTCAACACACTCAGTCTAAAACATCACACTGCCCATTTTCCCCGATTTCGCGGAAATGCGTTCTTTTCGATCCGTTTGACCTCCAATCCTCATGGAACCTTCTTGGAACTTGTATAAAACATCATTAAACATCCAAGTGGCTCTATATATATTCATAAAGGTGATGTTAAGCACTTAATAACTCAAGTGATGTGGAATTTCCCAAAACATGACTCAACCTTAACTTTCTCTGACGAACTTGCTTCCATTATCCCATATGGCTTCGAAACCTTAAGGTATATACTTAAGATCATCAAATATCCTTCTTAATCTTATAAGGTCTTCATTTTCACTTTAGTCGTACGTTATTCTATTCATAAATTAAGTATCATGAAATTTCCAAGGTGTAAAATTCCTCCCCCCTTAAGAACATTTGTCCTCGAATGTTAAACACCTAAGGATTCTGCAGAAATTTCGCTTCAGTTTCCCCTGTAACTGTACAAATACCATCCTATCACAACAACCCAAAATATACAATACCTCATAGGGCTACAACAACAATAACAATATTGGCCACACATGACCAAGAAATCATCAAAAGAAGCATTACATACCTGAGGACAATGATGTCTCTGCCTGAACCTCTTCTAGTGTGGAAATAAATATGGGTGCCTGGACTTCATATCTTCCTCAGATTTTCAAGTCATTTCTTCCCTATTCACTTTTCTCCATAAAACTTTTACTGACGCTACATCTTTGGTTCTAAGTCTTCGATCTTGCCTATCTAGAATGGCAGCGAGTACTTCTTCATGGGATAACTTCTTAGTAACTTGGACATCATCTATAAGCACAATTCTGGAAGGATTTCTAATGCACTAACGAAGCATGGACATATGGAAACCTGGGTGGACTGACTCCAAGTCTGAAGGCAAATCTAGCTCATAAGCCACTTGACCTACCTTACGCACAATCTTGTAAGGCCCAATATACCAGGGACTAAGCATGCCCTTCTTGCCAAATCTCATTACACCTTTCATTGGCGACACTTTCAAGAATACCCAATCATTAACTTGGAATTCCAAGCCTCATCGACGATTGTCCGCATAAGATTTCTGACGACTCTGGGCCGTTAACAACCGGTCACGAATAAGCTTGATCTTCTCTACCGCTTGGTGGATCAAATATGGGCCCACTAGCTCTGTCTCCCTAACTTTAAACCTTCCAATTGGTGATCTACACTTTCTCCCATATAGATTCTTATATGGAGCCATTTGAATGCTTGGGTGATAACTATTGTTATATCCAAATTCAATGAGTGGCAAATTATCATCCCAATAACCTCCGAAGTCTAATACACATGCTCGCAACATATCTTCGATGGTCTGAATGGTGTTTTCAGTTTGCCCATCAGTCTGTGGATAAAACGCCGTACTAAGTCTCACCTGAGTTCCCAAACCATCTTGAAAGGACTTCTAGAAATTAGCTGTAAATTGTGCTCCTCTATCAGTGATAATGGTTACTGGAACACCATGAAGTCTCACTATCTCTTTGAGGTACAACTTTGCATAATCTTCTGCTGCGTAGTAGTTCTGACTGGCAGAAAATGAGTTGACTTTGTAAGTTTGTCAACAATTACCCATATAGAATCATGTATACGCCAAGAACGAGGGAAGCCCACAATAAAATCCACATTAATCACTTCCCATTTTCAAGTTGGAATTTCCATAGTTTGCAACAATCCACCGGGCTTTTGATGCTCAATTTTCACCTGTTGGCAATTAGGGCATTGAGCTACAAACTCTGCTATATCTTTCTTTTTTTCGTCCCACCAATATATGGACTTGAGAACATGGTACATCTTTTTCGCTCCTGGATTAATAGAATATTGGGAATTATGGGATTTGTTTAGAATCTTTCGACGTAACTCGACAACATTAGGAACACATAATCTTCTTCGATACCTAAGAACTCCATTTGTAGACTTCTCAAACGGTGACTTTTGTTTCTGAGGAAATGTATCTTTATAATGGCTTAACTTGGGATCTTCATATTAGCGCTTCTGCACCTCTACTGCTAAAAATGAAATAGCTGGGTTATGGACAACGACTCCCGTACTGCCTGAGCCCATTAAGCGAACTCCTAGGCAAGCTAGCTGTTGAAGCTCATGGGCTAATTCCTTTTTCTCCGGCTGAACATCCCACATACTGCCCATAGATTTGTGGCTTAGAGCATCCGCTACTACATTTGCCTTTCCAGGATGATATAAAATATGCACATCATAGTCTTTTAATAGCTCTAACCATCACCTCTGCTGTAGATTCACCTCTTTCTGTTTGAAAATATATTGAAAACTCTTATGCTCAGTATAAATATCAACATGAATAACCCGATCTAACTCAAGATCATGGGTCGGGTAGTTTTTCTCATGTTTCCGCAACTGCCTTGAAGTATAAGAAATAATTTTACCGTGCTGTATCATTACACTGCCCAACCCCACACCTGAAGCATCATCGTGAACAACATAGCCCTCTGATTCTTCTGGAAGGGTCAGGACCGGAGCCAAAGTCAATCCAACAAATATTACCCGAAACTCATAATGACCATATCTATTTCTGAAAGCTGTCTTCAAAATGTCCTCTTCCCTGACTCTCACTTAGTAGTATCCCGATTTAAAAAACCATTCGACACCCTAAAACTGGTCGAGTAAATCATCGATCCTCGAAAGTGGATATTTATTCCTTACGGTCACCCTATTCAGTTGCCTATAGTCAATGCACATCCATAAGGAACTATCTTTCTTTCTTACGAACCATACAGGTGCTCCCTACGGCGATGAACTAGGCCTAATAAAGCCTTTTTTGAGTAGATCTTTCAGTTATGCCTCTAGATCTTTCAATCCTGCAGGAGCCATTATGTAAGGAGGAATAGATATGGGTTTGGTGTCTGACAACACATAGATAGTGAAATCAATCTCCCGGAAACTGAAAACGAACCACTTTTGCGCCGCACCCAACATTTGCATAACAAGAAGTCAACCAATCCATACCCATAATGATATCAAAATCTACCATATCCAGCTCAATCAAATCAGCCCTAGTGTAGAAGCCGAAAACTACAACTGCATAATTTCTATACACCCGTCTAGCTATCACTGGGTCTCCAATGGTGTAGTCGCTTCTAAAGGTTTCAATCGACTCAGGCGTTACCCCAAACCGACCGAAAATAGAAGGAATGATATATAACAACGTAGAGCCCAGGTTAATCAATACATATACATCATAAGAAAATACTGCTAATATACTGTTAGACCCCGTATTTTATGCGTCGAGTTATTCGCGAAGGAATCGACGTGAGGTAGAAACCTCGGATTTTTAATTTCTAAACTAGACCTAATCAGTTATAAATTTTACTTAGTGTAAAAATGTTATTGGAGATTAGGAACTACTTAATTGTGGTGTTAAGTAAAAATTTGTGAAAATAATGAGCCAACAAGAGTATCAAACGTCCAAGGTAAAAAGGATGACTCAAAGTCATCTAAAATAAGGCTAATGGAAGACATACAAATGTGCAATAAAAAGTTGATTCATCCACTACATTTTCAATATATTGTGGACAATTAAATTGGAAGGAAAATACAAGTTATATTCGGCCATAAAACTGAAATTTGGAGGAGAAAAGTTGGAGCATACAATTGAATATTTGAGCATCTACTACTTTATGAAAGTATACATTATTTTAGGAAGACATCACATGGTGGAGGGATCACTTTACATTAAATATTGCTCATCCATCTTGGCATGATTACAATAGACAAAGGGTGATGTATGAATCATTCACCACACTTACAATTGTCTTGTAAACAATTGAAAAGAATGAAGAAAGGAGAGACAAGGGAAGTAGGCTAGCCGAAAGTGAAGGGAAAGAATTAGAAAACATTTAAGTGTAAAGTTAATGGAATGACTCATGCCATAAGTGGAGCATGGGACCAACCTGTAAGCATCAGATTTGAACCAAATAATGACCAAGAGATCAGCCATCACAATTCATTTCTACTACACAACAAAAAGAAAGAAAAACCTAATTCTAGAGAGAGAAAGTCTCGGCCAAGGGACTGATTTTTGAGCCCTTTGAGTCTTGATCCATAAATTATTTTCCAAGGTGTTTAAACCCTTTAGAAGTTACCTAGAATGTGAAGATAGTCTTTGGAGCAACAAGAACCATTTTCATCTCAAATCAGAAACTTTAGCCAAGTAGAGAAGTCAAGTTGTCAAGGTAAGATCTAACTTCTTTTGCTTGTATTAAGGGTGATGTAGATGAGTAAATATAAGTTGTATACATGAAATGATGTGTGTTGATGTTGGAACATGATAGTAGTTAGGGGGTTATATGTGTTGATGTTGAAGTATGGTTGTAACTTGATGAACATGAATCGCATGCATAAAATCATGAAAGTTGGTGTTGGAATGTTAGTTGGCCATAGGGACTGTTTTGGTGGAATTAATGGACTAATTTTCTTTAATAAATATGGTTGTTAATATCATAGATCTCATGGTAAAAAGAATGAAAAGAATTGGAAGGTTAAAAGTGAAGTTATGTTAGTATGAAAATGATTGAATCTATGATTTTATGTGAAGTGATATTGAAGCATGTTGAAACCGTTTGTGGACTGTTTTGTGAGGAAGTTAGTGAACTGTTTTTACATGATATTTTGATTGTTATTATCATGAATTTTATGATGGAATGAAGGTGTTTAATGGTTTGAGTTGAAACTAAAGTCGTTTGTGAGTTGTTGTAAGAATTGTAGAAATGACGATGTAGCTTAGTTGCGTATGAATTGATATTGTACTTGTCGTGTGGATAGCTGGTCATAACCTACTGAAATTATATGAAAATAAGACATGAAATAATGTGTAAGAATCATATGTGGTTTTCTTAGTACGTTCGTAAACGTTTGCAAGAATTCCGAACATTGTTTAGGGACTGTTTTGGATATGTTGTGGTAATGGACTGTTTTGGACTTGTTGTTTTCATCAAGTTGGAAAAAAAAAATTATAGTTAAGAGTATACATCATGTTGTCAAAGTGGTTGGGCTGTTATAGAACCGTTTCGACGAAATAATATGACTATAGATTAACAAGAATAAATTGGATGTGTCATAATCGCATGTACACTATTATCTAGTGTTGTAAGGTGCGGGCTGTTTTGACACGTTGTTGTTATTGAACTTGGAAGATTAATGATAATTAAGATTATGATTTGTATTGTATGTTTGATGGGCTGTTATAAGTTGTTACATGCAAACGTTAAGGCTACGAACTATTAGAAGTAACTTGAGAATGTAGTAGTCGTATGTGAATCGTTATTGCATGTTGTGAATGTGGGATGTTTGGAATATTGTGTGGGCTGTCCGAATTGATATTGAACATATAATTATTGATGTTTGGCTGGTTATATGTACTTGGTTTGGATACAAGATCAAACGACGCCTAAACATCTAGAAAGGAGTTACTAACGTTAGAATACGTTTTGACTCTCCCCGTAACTTAAACGTAGTTGTTGACATCTTAATATAGGTTGAGATATTATTGGACAGCGTATACATATTGTGAGACGAATAAGCGCTAAAGGTATGTGAAGCTAACCCTTCTTTCTTTTTGGCATGATCGTTGTGAAATGAATATACGATATATATATACGATTTCAAAGGAACTCCTATTCCTAGAGCCACTAGGATGGCTATTGATTTTTGATTCCCATAACTTATGTTTTGATTCATCTATATTAATGTGTACACATGATTTCAAAGATTCATTTTGATATAATCCACAGGGAAATCCGAAAGGTATATGAGATGACTATTATTTGAAATTGCGAACGATGGTTCGTGTTGACTATTCTATTGAGTCTTTAAAAATGTTTTGAATTGCATATAGTTTCTCACTACTCTGCTCGTGCATATCTCAATATATCTTTCACCGAGTCCCGGGCCGGGGATGTTATCGTGCACACTTTCACTGTATTGTTCGCTGAGTTCCTCATTAAAGGGTCGGGTACAATATATATATATATATATATATATATATATGTATATTCTGAAGTTATGCTGTGTTATGAAGTTATGCTGTGATATGAAGTTATGCTGAGTTACGGAGTTATGCTGTGTTACGGAGATATGCTGTGTTACAGAGATATATATTATATTCTGAAGTTTTGCTGTGTTATGGCTCCAGAGACGGGGTGGCGACCATGTTCACCGAGTCCCATAATGGGGCCGGATATGATATATGATGTTGACATGCATGATTTATGTTTCGAAAGCAAGTACTTGGCATTCTGGTTGGTGTACTCATTTTCTGTACTTCTTATTTCAATTATGATCCCTTTTTCTGTATTTCATGCTTTACATGCTCGGTACATATTCCGTACTGACCCCCTTTCTTCGGGGGGCTGCGTTTCATGCCCGCAGGTGCAGACATTCGCTTTGGTGATCCGACAGCTTAGGATTTTCCCCTTCTGCTATTTTGGAGAGCTCCATTGTTCCGGAGTCCAGACTTTGGTACAAATCCTTCTCGGATATATATTTATATGCCTATGTGGACTAAGGGTACGACGGGGCCCTGTCCCGTCATATGTTACGTTACTGTTGATACTCTTAGAGGTCTGTGGACATATGTGTGGGTTGTGTATGGGTTCTGTGATATGATATTCGTCCATATGATGGCAGCCTTGCCGGCTTGCATATGATATTGTTATATGATGGCAGCCTTGTCGGCTTGCGTATTGTTTCATGATAAGATCGTTATAAGATCCATATTGAGTTTGCTGTGAAATGAATATGTAACTAAGGAATATGTATACGGGTGTCCATGTCGGGTACCAGTCATGGCCTACGGCGTTGGGTCGTGAAAAGAGTGGTATCAGAGCAGTTCATCCTCGGAGTGTCTACAGACCGTGTCTAGTAGAGTCTTGTTTATCGGTGTGTTGTGCACCACATCTATAAACAGGAAGCTATAGGATATTTAGGATGTTACCCTTCTTTCATATCTGAGATCGTGCGATAGAGCCCAATCCATAGGATATGAAATTCCTTATACTAACCCTTAATTTCAGCTAAAGAACGACATCGACAGAAGAGAGTGACTGATGATATTAGATGTCACAAAGTACGCAGGTAAGCAAAGGTACGAAAGATATATGTCTAGTAAGGTATTGAAGTACGATTGAAATATAAAAATTGAAAATTTAAAGGGAAAGTAGACAGGAGAATGTAACAGGTGCAGTTCGAGTTGGACATACCAGGTAAGTCCATTATTCTCATACGGTTGTTGATATTTGGAGCCCTGTGTGGCTGTGACATGATATGATATGAATATATATATATATATATATATATATATATATATATATATATATATATATATATATATATATATATATATATATATGTTGGCCCTGTGAGGAATTGTTGGTATTTCTTGCGTGCAGGTTTTGAGATAATAAGAAATACAGAGGAAACTCTGCCAAAAGTTTCCTAGAAATAAAAATAGAATGAGATGTAGGTTTGTAACATGTCCTGAAAGGTCCTGTCAATAGTAATGACAGGATTTGACTAAGTTGTGAGTACGACTGACCTCAATAAATAAGTTAACTAATGAATAGATGGTAATAGTAATTATGAGGTCAAGATCAATATGGTAAAAAGGAAATGTTAAAACAATTTGGAAGGGCGTGTGATAATAAAAGATGATTTAGAAAGGGATGGAAAATCTTAATAGAGTGTTAGTTGAGACATCAACTGAATTGATCAGTAGGGATAAATTACGATGAGTCTATAGTTAAAAGGAGTAATAGTATGATTGAGACAAGAGTACGGAGGAGGAAGAATTGTGACGAATACGAATGTATTGATAAGACAGCCTGTGAGGTATTAAGGATAAGATTAATCAGAAAGGGTAAAAGGGTTAAGTACGCCTACTCCACATAGTGTAATTAAACCATAATAAGAATCATGAATAATATTAAAATGTGTTGCGCTAGGAAATCGAATACGAACAGGATATAACAAGGAGGATTGTTATGAAAATAAGTAAAGCCTAGTGAGGAAGTGGCCAAAGACATGACATGACCCGTGTGACTAGAATATAAAGGTAAGTGTAAAACGGAAAAGCGAGCTATAGTACAAACAAGAAACACTTATCAAGTTTGGTAGGGAAAGTTTAAAATAAAGGGTACACGATAACGGAAATGATAGCGAGTACGAGAAAAGAAAGAATAATTGAAAGGGAGGAAATGAGAAGAAAGTGAGATAACAGTGTAGCAATAGGTTATGACATGTACAGCCGAGAACACGAGTATTATAAATGACGGAACTGTGAAAGGCCAAGTTATAGAAAGAGGAGTAACGGGGTAGAATTTGTGCTAGAAAATGACTAGGATGATAAGAACACATAGGGATGAACATAATACGTTTTGAAAAAGAGAAAGAGATTATGCAGAGAATACAGAGGTAGCATGAGATTCCTCGCGCACAGAATAAAAGATGGACATGAACTGGAGAAATGGTAAGGGAATACTAAAGGAAACACCCAAGATAGACGTAATTAATTGAGTACGAGCATAAAATAAAAGGGAAATATATAGATACGAACTTAAAGGTGTAGTACGACGACAAGGTGATAAGATAAACCATTATTAAGACGAACTTGGTGTGATTTTGAGTAAGTCAGAAGTCAGTGTTGGGTACGCAACAAGGGTAAAAGAGCATAAGGCATAAAAGGAGTATTGCGTGTATATGACTTCACCTCAGAAATAGTGGAATCCTTAACGGACAAGAACTGAAGGAGAAACTGAAAGATTTATTAGAAAAGGGCTTCATAAGGCCCAGTACATCACCTTGGGGAGTACCGGTATTATTTGTAAGGAAGAAGGATGGTTCGCTGCTGATGTGTATTGATTATAGGCAGCTGAATAAAGTAACAATAAAGAACAGGTATCCCCTCCCCAGGATCGATGGTTTATTCGACCAGTTGCAGGGTGCTAAGTGCTTCTCGAAGATTGACTTGCGGTCAGGTTATCACCAGGTGCGGGTAAAGGAGGCAGACATTCCAAAGACTGCATTTAGGACCCGATACGGGCATTACGAATTTAGAGTGATGTCCTTTGGATTGACCAATGCTCCAGCGGTATTTATGGATTTGATGAACATAGTGTTCAAGCCATTTCTTGACCTGTTCGTAATTGTATTCATTGATGATATTCTGGTCTATTCACGATCAGAAGAGGAGCATGCAGATCATTTGAGAACGGTACTTGGGGTGCTTCAGCACCAGAAATTGTATGCTAAGTTCTCTAAATGTGAATTCTAGTTGACTTCAGTAGCATTCTTGGGACATATTATTGGAGCTGATGGCGTTCAGGTAGATACGCAGAAGATTGAGGCGGTGAAGACTTGGCCTAGACCTACGACACCTACTGAAGTACGCAGCTTTCTGGGGCTAGCAGGGTATTACAAAAGGTTCGTAGAGAAGTTTGCCTCAATATCAGCGCCTTTAACGAGGCTAACCCAGAAGGTAGCTAAGTTCCAGTGGACCGATGCTTGTGAGCGGAGTTTCCAATTATTGAAAGATAAATTGACTACGGCCCCAGTTCTAACTCTTCCTGAGGGACTGGATGGCTATGTCATTTATTGTGATGCTTCCGGTGTTGGAATAGGTTGTGTGCTGATGCAGCATGGCAAAGTTATTGCCTAAGCCTCCCGACAGCTCAGAAAGCACGAAAAAAATTATCCCACCCATGACCTGGAATTAGCAGCGGTGATTCATGCTCTAAAATATGGAGACATTATTTATATGGTGTGCATGTGGACATTTATACAGATCATAAGAGTCTTCAGTACATCTTTAAGCAGAAGAAGCTGAATCTGCGGTAGAGGCGGTGGCTAGAGTTGCTGAAGGACTATGATGTTGATATTCTATACCACCCAGGGAAAGCAAATGTTGTAGCAGATGCACTCAGTCGAAGATCCATGGGTAGTTTGGCGGACGTACAAACAGAGCAGAAGGAGATAGTCCGTGACATTCGCCAGTTAGCTAATTTGGGAGTCCGTTTGGCTGATTCTGAAAATGGTAGGGGTTCTGTTCTGGGAGTTGCTGAGTCCTCTATCATAGAAGAGATAAAGAGACACCAGTATGAGGACCCTATTATTGTACGTTATAGGGATGCAGCTCTTCAGAAGGAAGAGACCCCATTTAAGGTTGCACCTGACGGGGTACTGCGATACAACGATAGATTATGTGTACCTGGGGTTGCAGGATTACGACAACAAGTGATGGGAGAGGCACACTGTGCCCGCTATTCTATTCATCCAGGATCAACGAAGATGTATCATGACCTCAGATGCTTGTATTGGTGGGATGGCATGAAGAAGGATATAGCAGAGTTTGTTGCTCAGTGTCCAAATTGCCAGTAGGTTAAGGTCGAGCACCAGAAGCCTGGAGGACTATTACAGGAGATGGAGATTCTGACCTAGAAGTGGGAGGTGATTAATATGGACTTCGTCATAGGTTTACCTCGCACTCTGCGAAAATATGACTCTGTTTGGGTCATCGTTGATAGGTTGACAAAGTCATCCCATTTCCTTCCAGTCAGGACTACATATTCAGCTGAGGATTATGCCAGGTTGTACCTTAAGGAGATAGTGAGACTTCACGGGGTTCCCACAACTATTATTTCTGATAGAGGAGCCCAGTGCACAGCTAACTTCTGGAGATCCTTCCAGGAGGGATTGGGGACACAAGTGAGTCTCAGCACGGCGTTTCACCCTCAGACTGAAGGACAGGCCGAGCGTACCATTCAGACACTACAGGACATGTTACGGGCCTGTGTTATGGATTTCCGGGGTAGCTGGGATGATCATTTGCCAATTATTGAGTTCGCCTATAATAACAGCTACCATTCGAGTATCCAGATGGCACCGTATGAGGCCTTGTACGGGAGGAAGTGCTGATCACCTATTGGCTGGTTTGATGTTGGCGAGACCAAGTTGATAGGCCCAGATATGATTCAGCAGGCTGTTGATAAAGTGAAGCTTATCCAGGAAAGATTACTGGCAGCCCAGAGTCGGCAGAAATCATATGCAGATAATCGGCGTCGACACTTAGAATTTCAGGTTGGTGACTGGGTATTCCTGAAAGTGTCGCCCATGAAAGGTGTTATGAGGTTTGGCAAGAAAGGGAAGCTAAGTCCAAGATATATTGGACCTTATCAGATTGTCCGCAGAGTGGGCCAGGTTGCCTACGAGTTAGACCTACCTGCTGATTTAGAAGCAGTGCATCCAGTCTTCCATGTGTCAATGCTTCGCAAATGTATAGGCGATCCTTCCAGAGTATTCCCCGTAGATGATGTCCAAGTGACAGAAGAATTATCCTACGAGGAGCAGCCTATAGCCATACTTGATCGGCAGGTTAGGAGGTTGCGAACTAAGGACGTGGCTTCCATCAAAGTATTATGGCGAAACAACAACAGGGAAGAGATGACTTGGGAAGCCGAGGAGGAGATTAAAGACAAGTATCCCTACTTGTTCTCTACGCCTACAGGTAACTTCAACTCGTCACTTGACTATATTAATTGCCTGATGAACTGTATGTAATAACGATAAGGGAGACTTCCCCAAAATTCCTCTAGGACTGTACTGGACCAATTCAACATTCGAGGACGAATGTTATAAATCGGGAGAGAATGTTAGACCCCGTATTTTATACGTCGAGTTATTCGCGAAGGAATCGACGTGAGGTAGAAACCTCGGATTTTTAATTTCTAAACTAGACCTAATCGGTTATAAATTTTACTTAGTGTAAAAATGTTATTGGAGATTAGGAACTACTTAATTGTGGTGTTAAGTAAATATTTGTGACAATAATGAGCCAACAAGAGTATGAAACGTCCAAGGTAAAAAGGATGACTCAAAGTCATCTAAAATAAGGCTAATGGAAGACATACAAATGTGCAATTAAATGTTGATTCATCCACTACATTTTCAATATATTGTGGACAATTAAATTGGAAGGAAAATACAAGTTATATTCGGCCATAAAACTGAAATTTGGAGGAGAAAAGTTGGAGCATACAATTGAATATTTGAGCATCTACTACTTTATGAAAGTATACATTATTTTAGGAAGACATCACATGGTGGAGGGATCACTTTACATTAAATATTGCTCATCCATCTTGGCATGATTACAATAGACAAAGGGTGATGTATGAATCATTCACCACACTTACAATTGTCTTGTAAACAATTGAAAAGAATGAAGAAAGGAGAGACAACGGAAGTAGGCTAGCCGAAAGTGAAGGGAAAGAATTAGAAAAACTTTAAGTGTAAAGTTAATGGAATGACTCATGCCATAAGTGGAGCATGGGAAAAAATTGTAAGCATCAGATTTGAACCAAATAATGACCAAGATATCAGCCATCACAATTCATTTCTACTACACAACACAAAGAAAGAAAAACCTAATTCTAGAGAGAGAAAGTCTCGGCCAAGGGACTGATTTTTGAGCCCTTTGAGTCTTGATCCATAAATTATTTTCCAAGGTGTTTCAACCCTTTAGAAGGTCCCTAGATCGTGAAGATAGTCTTTGGAGCAACAAGAACCATTTTCATCTCAAATCACAAACTCTAGCCAAGTAGAGAAGTCAAGTTGTCAAGGTAAGATCTAACTTCTTTTGCTTGTATTAAGGGTGATGTAGATGAGTAAATATAAGTTGTATACATGAAATGATGTGTGTTGATGTTGGAACATGATAGTAGTTAGGGGGTTATATGTGTTGATGTTGAAGTAGGGTTGTAACTTGATGAACATGAATCGCATGCATAAAATCATGAAAGTCGGTGTTGGAATGTTAGTTGGCCATAGGGACTGTTTTGGTGGAATTAATGGACTGATTTTCTTTAATAAATATGGTTGTTAATATCATAGATCTCATGGTAAAAATAATGAAAAGAATTGGAAGGTTAAAAGTGAAGTTATGTTAGTATGAAAATGATTGAATCTATGATTTTATGTGAAGTGATGTTGAAGCATGTTGAAACCGTTTGTGGACTGTTTTGTGAGGAAGTTAGTGAACTGTTTTTACATGATATTTTGATTGTTATTATCATGAATTTTATGATGTAATGAAGGTGTTTAATGGTTGGAGTTGAAACTAAAGTCGTTTGTGAGTTGTTGTAAGAATTGTAGAAATGACTATGTAGCTTAGTTGCGTATGAATTGATGTTGTACTTGTCGTGTGGATAGCTGGTCATAACCAACTGAAATTATATGAAAATAAGACATGAAATAATGTGTAAGAATCATATGTGGTTTTCTTAGTACGTTCGTAAACGTTTGCAAGAATTCCGAACATTGTTTAGGGACTGTTTTGGACATGTTGGTTGACTGTTTTGGATATGTTGTGGTAATGGACTGTTTTGGACTTGTTGTTTTCATCAAGTTGGAAAACAAAAATTATAGTTAAGAGTATACATCATGTTGTCATAGTGGTTGGGCTGTTATAGAATCGTTTCGACGAAATAATATGACTATAGATTAACAAGAATAAATTGGATGTGTCATAATCGCATGTACACTATTATCTAGTGTTGTAAGGTGCGGGCTGTTTTGACATGTTGTTGTTATTGAACTTGGAAGATTAATGATAATTAAGATTATGCTTTGTATTGTATGTTGTATGGGCTGTTATAAGTTGTTACATGCAAACGTTAAGGCTACGAACTATTAGAAGTAACTTGAGAATGTAGTAACCGTATGTGAATCGTTATTGCATGTTGTGAATGTGGGCTGTTTGGAATATTGTGTGGGCTGTCCGGATTGATATTGAACATATAATTATTGATGTTGGGCTGGTTATATGTACTTGGTTTGGATACAAGAGCAAACGACGCCTAAACATCTAGAAAGGAGTTACTAACGTTAGAATACGTTTTGACTCTCCCCGTAACTTAAACGTAGTTGTTGACATCTTAATATAGGTTGAGATATTATTGGGCAGCGTATACATATTGTGAGACGAATAAGCGCTAAAGGTATGTGAAGCTAACCCTTCTTTCTCTTTGGCTTGATCGTTGTGAAATGAATATACGATATATATACGATTTCAAAGGAAACTCCTATTCCTAGAGCCACTAGGATGGCTATTGATTTTTGATTCCCATAACTTATGTTTTGATTCATCTATATTAATGTGTACACATGATTTCAAAGATTCATTTTGATATAATCCACAGGGACATCCGAAAGGTATATGAGATGACTATTATCCGAAATTGCGAACGATGATTCGTGTTGACTATTCTATTGAGTCTTTAAAAATGTTTTGAATTGCATATAGTTTCTCACTACTCTGCTCATGCATATCTCAATATATCTTTCACCGAGTCCCGGGCCGGGTATGTTATCGTGCATAATTTCACTGTATTGTTTGTCGAGTTCCTCATTAAAGGGTCGGGTACAATATATATATATATGTATATTCTGAAGTTATGCTGTGTTACGGAGTTATGCTGTGTTACGGAGATATATATTATATTCCGAAGTTATGCTGTGTTATGGCGCCAGAGACGGGGTGGCGACCATGTTCACCGAGTCCCATAATGGGGCCGGATATGATATATGATGTTGACATGCATTATTTATGTTTCGAAAGCAAGTACTTGGTTGGCATTCTGGTTATTGTACTCATTTTCTGTACTTCTTATTCAATTATGATCCCGTTTTCTGTATTTCATGCTTTACATGCTCGGTACATATTCCGTACTGACCCCTTTCTTCGGGGGGCTGCGTTTCATGCCCGCAGGTGCAGACATTCTCTTTGGTGATCCGACAGCTTAGGATTTTCCCCTTTTGCTTTTTTAGAGAGCTCCATTGTTCCGGAGTCCAGACTTTGGTACAAATCCTTCTAGGATATATATTTATATGCCTATGTGGACTAAGGGTACGACGGGGCCCTGTCCCGTCATATGTTACGTTACTGTTGATACTCTTAGAGGTCTGTGGACATATGTGTGGGTTGTGTATAGGTTCTGTGATATGATATTCGTCCATATGATGGCAGCCTTGCCGGCTTGGATATGATATTGTTATATGATGGCAGCCTTGTTGGCTTGCGTATTGTTTCATGATAAGATCGTTATAAGATCCATATTGAGTTTGCTGTGAAATGAATATGTAACTAAGGAATATGTATACGGGTGTCCATGTCGGGCACCAGTCATGGCCTACGGGGTTGGGTCGTGACATATACCTAGGATAATATTCGGGGGAGACTCAAGATCCTATCACCCAGCGAGCGCATAGGTATGATGCTGAGGACTACTCGAACTGGATGCTTCTTGTCGATATCTACCACGACCAGCTAGTGTCTGTGAGCTTTGCACTGGAGGGAGTAAAAATGACGAAAAACCAGCTGTTAGTCTTATAGGTTGGACCCTAACTCCACCACGTATCAATGGACAGTCACGCCTGATATGGCCTGGCCGAGCACAGGCATAACAAACATTTGAACCCAAGCAGCAGAGTCCAAAATGCAGTGTACCATACCGAGTACATCGTGGTACAGGTGGTCTCCTCTGACTGGGATCGCCTCTATACTGGGAATCCAAAACTCTAGAGCTCTAACCCGGTCTGGGCTAAGTGGGTCTATAGAACCTGGGCTTAGGAAAATATGAAGGCACACTAGTTGTTGAACGAGCTGAGTGCCCAGAGAATTGTTGCCGCGGGGCACCTCTTGTTACAGCTCGGAATTTTGAGTTGCTGAGCGGTGAAAAGATTAACGTAAGTTAAGGTGTATATGATGTCCCTACAAGTAAGAAGGGATACTTAATGGTTCTAATTATGATTCCAAAGACATTTGAGGCAAGAGAGAAAAGTTCGTCAAAATGGAATTTCATTGCAGTTCTGCGAAACGGGGGTTCGACGTCTGTTCTGTGTACCGTCGAACGGATCGACGCGTCGTCAATTGTGTCGTAGAATTGATTTAGTGCAAAGACTATTTGACGGAGCAGATCGATGCTCTGTTGATCAGTTCAACAGACCGTCCTTCTCACCGTAGAATGGAAGGAAACAAAAGATTGCTCACTGGAAATTTTACGAATTTGACGGTCAGATCGATGCCCCGTCAATCTGATCGATGCTTCGTCACTCATACCATATAACACTCGATGAGCAGCTTTTAAATTTTATATAAGGGGACCCCAAATTGATTTCTTTCATTTCTTACCTTCTCCAACTCTCTCAAAACCTCTAGAATCCTCTCCAAACCATATCAAAACATACCCAAGGAAAAATCTAGGGTTAAACATCAAGAGTTGGTAGAATCAAGTGTTTGGATGTTCATTAGGGTTGCTACAAGCCAAGCATTTCTTTGGTATTAAAGATTGGGTTTATCTGCAAGTGAAGTATTGCCATCCAAAGCTCATTCCTACATCATAAAAGGTGAGTTTCATGTTCATTCCATGTCATTAAGAATATTGAGTGGTTAAAAGACTTGGATTATGGAGGAAAGTAGAGTATGGAGTCCAACCATGGAAATATTGATATTTTTGAATAGTAACTTGACTTGAATCATAGTTTTTGATACGTAATAAGTATAATCTTGATATGAATGGTACCAAAGATGTTGTAGAAGTTAAGTTGATGAAGTTATTGATGAGGATATTATGGATGTTGTTATTGATGTTGGGAGTTGTTATATTATATGGAGAAAATTGTAGAAACAAAGTAAGTGCTGCCCAATTTTCGTTAGCCCTGAGTCGCCATAGCTTAGCTTTAAGTATGTTTCCGGTTATCTAACCATATTATGAATTCTCTTGAATATAGAATCGTGAACTTGGAGGGAAGAATTTAGTCAGCAAAGTTAATGAGACGTAAAGGTATGTAAGGCTAGTCCCCTTCTTTCAAAGGCATGACTCCTATGTTGTGATTTCTTTTCTATATTTCCATGACCTTCTTACATCCCAAAAGATGAAAGTTAAAGATCCTTAAGAGATCCTTACGAAATAAAGATGAGATTCATCCATGGTAATGATGATGATGAATCTATGTCTAGAGATTCTAAAGCTTACGATATGATATTATTATGAAGCTAGTGATCCTTACATGATTCCTTGATGTTACTTCTTGTTGTTGTCTCACCTCATGAGATTAGTTCCTTTAAGGTAAGACATAGCAATGAGGATTATTCCACAATATGATCGGAGGTTCCCGACCTTACGTCACTCCGATGGAGTTATAGTTTTACTTGAGCTCTCACGCATATTTTAGATTATGTATATGTAAGACTACACCGTGCCTAGTTGGCCCGGCAGACACCACTACGATAGGCGTAGTGGGCAGCTATGATGATGATTACACCATGTTTAGATGGCATGGGCAGACACCACTAGTGGGCGGCATGAGATGTTTACCCCAGACGCGGACTAATGATGATCACACCGTACCTATATGGTCAGGCAGTTATATATATGCTTATATGATATGATGTTGTTTATTATCTAAGTTAGCATGCATGACTCCGCCTTCAGAGGCAATCAGTTACAGGATATCCCTTTATCTCACATTTCTACATCTCTTTATCATGTTATTGTGTATGCCTTACATACTCAGTACATTGTTCGTACTGACGTCCTTTTTTTTATGGACGCTGTGTTCATGCCCACAGGTAGGCAGGGAGGCAGTTCAGATTCATAGGACTTCATCAGCAGCTACACAAGAGTCCTGTGTACATATTTGGGTAAGACGGGGTCCTGTCCCGTCCTTATGTCTCAGTACTCCAGTAGAGGCTCCTAGATACGTATGAGTGGGTAGTAGATGTTTCATGAATACACTAGTGTATATTTTGTATATCGTTTTTGCAGCCGTGAGGGCTTATGTATATCTATATATTTCCTGGGAGATTATATGTATACAGGTTGGGTGATGGTTAGCATGATGAGTGGTGCTCGATAGTCAGCTCCGTGTACCCGTCATGGATCACCGGTTGGGTCGTGACACCTTTGAAATCACGGTCAAACCCTGAAGACCTGACCCTCTTTCTCTGACCCCTATCACAATGGCCTACACCTTGTAACTGAACCTGAGTGGCTACTAACTGGGTCAGCAAAAGGATGGCCTGTCTCATCTCCTGCCTTGTGGCATCTGGTGGAGGAACAGGAGGTGCTGGAGTTGGGGCTGAGGCCCCTTCATGCTCCTCTAAAATGGGTGGAGTATGAGAGGTCCGAGATAGAACCTCATTCGGAGACTCACCCTCCTCTATATCTGTAGGCGATTCCCGCTCAGTCCCCCTTCCTACTACGGTCTTGCCTTTCTAGGTCGTTGTTACTTTTCTCTTCTCAAGCATCGCTGAACACGTAACACACGATTAGCAAAAAGAGAATTCTTATATCATGGCTATATCACACGATCTATGAAGAAGAAGAAAGTTCAATCATTTCTAAATGCCCTGCAGCCTCCGATTTATAAGTGTGGCGCTTCACACCCATAAACAAGACTCTAATGGAGACGGCTCGTAGACACGCCTTAGGACGAACTACTCTGATATCACTTTTGTCAAGACCCAACCGGAGAGCCATGACGGGTACCCGGAACTAGCCTACCGAGCACCACCTAGCATACTTCTTCTAAGCTTATCTCGGTGGACCACATGTCTATTTTGTAATTACATAAATTGAGCGGGCACAAATTCTCAGAATTAAACCCTATTCACATAATGATGATCTACTTCGCCTCATATATACATGCACAAGCCCACAAGGCTACAAAAATGATATACAAGCTATACACTAGGAAGGTCATGAAATATCTACTATCCACACATGTCTACGAGCCTTTATCTGGAGTACTGGAAATCATAAGGGCGGGACAAGACCCCGCCATGCCCAAAATATATACATAAACGAAGTATACCAATAGACTGCAACTCTGAAGTAGTGGAGTGCTCCTGAATATCCGCTGATGAAGCTCCTAAGGGTCCGATCCGTCTCCCTGTCTACCTGCAGGCATGAACGCAGTGTCCATAAGCAATAGGACGTCAGTACGAATAATGTACTTAGTATGTAAAGCATAAACAACAACATAATAAAGATATAAGAAGAAGGATAAAGAGATAACCTGTATACCTGATTGCCTCTTATGGCGGATATCATGCATGCTTAACTTATCTTTTCAAAATGTTGCCCATATATATATATATAGTATATTGCTGTGGAACGTACAGCTCGATCCATGTGTATATATATTTATAATATCGCCGAGGAATGTACGAACAGATCCATATATATGCATATAATAGTGCCGAGGAATGTACAACCCGATCCATAGATATTTATATAATAGTGCCGAGTGACGTACGGCCCGATCCATATATATGAATATAATAGTGTCGAGGAACATACGGCCCGATCCATATATATGTATATAATAGCGTCGAGGAACGTACGACCCGATCCATATAGATGTATATAATAGTGGTGTAAAATTCTACTACTCAATCGGAGTGACGTAAAGTCGGTAACCTCCGATGTGTCATTATGGAATCATCACCATCACTATCTCACCTTGCAGGGAAAACTATCATGAGGTGAGATCAACATTAATGAATAAAATTGGAAATCATGTGACAAGCTCAATAGAATCATGCAAGCATTAAGAACTTTAAGCTTTGGCTTCTCTAGAATGGGAATCATCATCATTATTCTATCTCACTTTGCTGAAACCAGAGCATCAGATAAGGCCAATTATAATTAATGAAATCAAGAATCATATGGTAAGCTCAATCATATCATAAGATCATCTCAACTTTTCTCTTTGGTTCCGTTGAACATGGAACCATCATAAGAATATTGATAATAAGGGACTTCTAGCATTTCTAGGAGTAAAAGTAATGTGAATGGCATATATGGAATCATAACACAGGAATCATGCCTTTGAAAGAAAGGGGTTAGCCTTACATACCTTTACGCCTCCTTAATTACTCAACGTTCTCGTCCCAAGTCCGCAAACTCTATATTCAAATGGTCATGCTAAGATTAGATCTTAAAAATACGTTTGAGTTCAAAGTCGAGCAGCTAAAAGGGCTAACGGAATTTGGGCAGCACTTCGTCTATTTCATCAATTTCCACCATATCATAAAACATCTCCCAAAACACAATAATAACATCCATAATATCCTAGTCAAGGAACTATATTAAATTCCATCTCAATTTCATCCAAAATCCTCTTTTCAAAATCACCCAAAGTCATTTTCTTCACCGCAACATCTATGGCTTCTCTACTTTAGATTTCCTCCTCACTAAGAGTTACTAAACCTTTATATCACTTAAAAATATGAATGGGATGAATAACATACCTTAAAATAAAGGAAATTCACTTCACTCAAATCCCTTTTCGAGGCCAACTTCACCACAACTTCAAAAGGAAACAAGACTCATCACTCTCCATGGATTTACCTTGAGGGGTTGATGTTGATTTTCTATTTGGATGATATGGAAAAGTGTGGAGTGATTGGGAAACTTCAAGAACTCTTAGGAATTCTCTATAGTGGTGGGTAAATAAGTGTGGAAAGTTAGGAATGAAGTTGGGGTCGTTTGGGATTTAAAAAGGTGGCAAAATCAGCCCCCCAATCCACTTGGCGATGAGTGTGCGACCTAGCACACCGAGTGTGCGGCTGCACATTCCATCCTAAGCTTGTGGATGGTTTTGGACAGTGAGGTAATCCAGTTTGGCAAGTTGGCGACCAGTGTGCAGCTCAGCACACTCAGTCTACAACAGCACATTGCCCATTTTGCCCGATTTCGCGGAAATGCGTTCTTTTCGATCCGTTTGACCTCCAATCCTTATGGAACCTTCTTGGAACTTGTATAAAACATAATTAAACATCCAGGGGGATCTATATATATTCATAAAGGTAATGTTAAGCACTTAATAACTCAAGTAATGCGGAATTTCCCAAAACATGACTCAACCTTAACTTTCTCTGACGAACTTGCTTCCTTTATTCCATATGGCTTCGAAACCTTAAGGTATACACTTAAGATCATCAAATATCCTTCTTAATCTTATAAGGGCTTCATTTTCACTTTAGTCGTACGTTATTCTATTCATAATATAAGTATCATGAAATTTCCAAGGTGTAACATTCCTCCCCCCTTAAGAACATTTGTCCTCGAATGTTAAACCCCTAAGGATTCTGCAGAAATTTCGCTAGAGTTTCCCCTGTAACTGTACCAATACCATCCTATCACAACAACCTAAAATATACAATGCCTCACAGGGCTACAACAACAATAACAATATTGTCCACACACGACCAAGAAATCATCAAAAGAAGTATTACATACCTGAGGACAATGATGTCTCTACTTGAACCTCTTCTGGGGTGGAAATAAATATGGGTGCCTGGACTTCATATCTTCCTCGGATTTTCAAGTCATTTCTTCCCTATTGTTGTTTCTCCATAAAACCTTTACTGACGCTACATCTTTGGTTCTAAGTCTTCGATCTTGCCTATCTAGAATGGCAGCGAGTACTTCTTCATGGGATAACTTCTTAGTAACTTGGACATCATCTATAAGCACAATTCTGGAAGGATTTCTAATGCACTAACGAAGCATGGACATATGGAAAACTTGGTGGACTAACTCCAAGTCTGAAGGCAAATCTAGCTCATAAGCCACTTGACCTACCTTACGCACAATCTTGAAGGCCCAATATACCGGGGACTAATCTTGCCCTTCTTGCCAAATCTCATTACACCTTTCATTGGCGACACTTTCAAGAATTCCCAATCATTAACTTGGAATTCAAAGTCTCATCGACGATTGTCCGCATAAGATTTCTGACAAATCTGGGCCATTAAAAACCGGTCACGAATAAGCTTGATCTTCTCTACCGCTTGCTGGATCAAATATGGGCCTACTAGCTTTGTCTCCCCAACTTTGAACCATCCAATTGGCGATCTACACTTTCTCCCATATAGATTCTCATATGGAGCCATTTGAATGCTTGAGTGATAACTATTGTTATATCCAAATTCAATGAGTGGCAAATGATCATCCCAATAACCTCCAAAGTCAAATACACATGCTCGCAACATATCTTCGATGGTCTGAATGGTGTTTTCAGTTTGCCCATCAGTCTGTGGATAAAACGCCGTACTAAGTCTCACCTGAGTTCCCAAACCTTCTTGAAAGGACTTATAGAAATTAGCTGTAAATTGTGCTCCTATATCAGTGATAATGGTTACTGGAACACCATGAAGTCGTACTATCTCTTTGAGGTACAGCTTTGCATAATCTTCTGCTGCGTACGTAGTTCTGACTGGCAGAAAATGAGTTGACTTTGTAAGTTTGTCAACAATTACCCATATAGAATCATGTATACGCCAAGAACGAGGGAAGCCCACAATAAAATCCACATTAATCATTTCCCATTTTCAAGTTGGAATTTCCATAGTTTGCAACAATCCACCGGGCTTTTGATGCTCAATTTTCACCTGTTGGCAATTAGGGCATTGAGCTACAATCTCTGCTATATCTTTCTTTATTTCGTCCCACCAATATATGGACTTGAGAACATGGTACATCTTTGTCGCTCCTGGATGAATAGAATACTAGGAATTATGGGCTTTTTCCAGAATCTTTCGCGTAACTCGACAACATTAGGAACACATAATCTTCTTCGATACCTAAGAACTCCATTTGTAGACATCTCAAATGGTAACTTTTGTT
This sequence comes from Lycium barbarum, assembly GCF_019175385.1. Classification (NCBI taxonomy): domain Eukaryota; kingdom Viridiplantae; phylum Streptophyta; class Magnoliopsida; order Solanales; family Solanaceae; genus Lycium; species Lycium barbarum. The sequence continues at coordinate 57,882,602 of NC_083340.1, forward strand.
TCTGAGGAAATGTATCTTTATAATGGCTTAACTTGGGATCTTCATATTAGGGCTTCTGCACCTCTACTGCTAAAAATGAAATAGCTGGGTCATGGACAACGACTCTCGTACTGCCCGAGCCCATTAAGCGAACTCCTAGGCAAGCTAGCTGTTGAAGCTCACGGGCTAGTTCCTTTATCTCCGGCTGAACATCCCACATACTGCCCATAGATTTGCGACTTAGAGCATCCGCTACTACATTTGCCTTTCCAGGATGATATAAAATATGCACATCATAGTCTTTTAATAGCTCTAACCATCGCCTCTGCTGTAGATTCACCTCTTTCTGCTTGAAAATATATTGAAAACTCTTATGATTAGTATAAATATCAACATGAATAACCAGATCTAACTCAAGATCATGGGTCGGGTAGTTTTTTTCATGTTTCCGCAACTGCCTTGAAGTATAAGCATTAATTTTACCGTGCTGTATCAATACACTGCCCAACCCCACACCTGAAGCGTCATCATGAACAACATAGCCCTCTGATTCTTCTGGAAGGGTCAGGATCAGAGCCAAAGTCAATCCAAACAATATTACCCGAAACTCATAATGACCATATCTAGTTCTGAAAGCTGTCTTCAAAATGTCCTCTTCCCTGACTCTCACTTAGTAGTATCCCGATTTAAAAAACCATTTGGCACCCTACAACTGGTCGAGTAAATCATCGATCCTCGAAAATGGATATTTATTCTTTACGGTCACCCTATTCAGTTGCCTATAGTCAATGCACATCCATAAGGAACTATCTTTCTTTCTTATGAACCATACAGGTGGTCCGCACGGCGATGAACTAGGCCTAATAAAGCCTTTTTCGAGTAGATCTTTCAGTTATGCCTCTAGCTCTTTCAATCCTGCAGGAGCCATTATGTAAGGAGGAATAGATATGGGTTTGGTGTCTGACAACACATAGATAGTGAAATCAATCTCCCGGAAATTGAAAACGAACCACTTTTGCGCCGCACCCAACATTGGCATAACAAGAATTCAACCAATCCATACCCATAATGATAACAAAATCTACCACCTCCAGCTCAATCAAATCAACCTTAGTGTAGAAGCCGGAAACTACAACTGCATAATTTCTATACACCCGTCTAGCTATCACTGGGTCTCCAACGGTGTAGTCGCTTCGAAAGGTTTCAATCGACTCAGGCATTACCCCAAACCGACCGAAAATAGAAGGAATGATATATAACAACGTAGAGCCCAGATCAATCAATACATATACATCATAAGAAAATACTGCTAATATACCTAGGACAATATTCAGGGGAGACTCACGATCCTGTCACCCAGCGAGCGCATAGGTATGATGCTGAGGACCACTCGAACTGGATGCTTCTTGTCGATATCTACCACGACCAGCTGGTGTCTGTGAGCTCTGCACCGGAGGGAGTAAAAATGACAAAAGACCAACTGTTAATCCTGTAGGCTGGACCCTAACTCCACCACGTATCAATGGACAATCACGCTTGATATGGCCTGGCCGAGCACATGCATAGCAAACATTCGAACCCAAGCAGCAGAGTCCAAAATGCAGTCTACCATACCGAGTACATTGTGGTACAGGTGGTCTCCTCTGACTGGGATCACCTCTATACTGGGAATTCAAAACTCTAGAGCTCTGACCCGGTCTGGGCAAAGTGGGTCTATCAAACCTAGGTTTAGGAAACTATGGAGGCACACTAGTTGTTGAACGAGCTGAGTGCCCAGAGAATTGTTGCCGCGGGGCACCTATTGTTACACCTCGGAATTTCGAGTTACTGAGCGGTGAATAGACTAACGTAAGTTATGGTGTATATGATGTCCCTACAAGTAAGAAGGGATACTTAATGGTTCTAATTATGATTCCAAAGACATTTCAGGCAAAAGAGAAAAGTTCGTCAAAATGGAACTTCATTGCAGTTCTGCGAAAGGGGGGTTCGACGGCTGTTCTGTGTATCGTCGGACGGATCGACGCTTCGTCAATTGTGTCGTAGAATTGATTTAGTGCAAAAACCATTTTGACGGAGCAGATCGATGCTCCGTCGATCAGTTCAACAGACCGTCCTTCTCACAGTAAAATGGAAGGAAACGAAAGATTGCTCACTGGAAATTTTATGAATTTGACGGTCAGATCGATGCCCCGTCGATCTGATCGACGCTTCGTCGCTCGTACTATATAACACTCGATGAGCAACTTTTAAATTTTATATAAGGGGACCCCAAATTGATTTCTTTCATTTCTTACCTTCTCCAACTCTCTCAAAACCTCTATAATCCTCTCCAAACCATATCAAAACATACCCAAGGAAAAATCTAGGGTTAAATATCAAGAGTTAGTAGAATCAAGTGTTTGGATGTTCATTAGGGTTGCTACAAGCCAAGCATTTCTTTGGGATTAAAGATTGGGTTTATCTGCAAGTGAAGTATTGCCATCCAAAGCTCATTCCTACATCATTAAAGGTGAGTTTCATGTTCATTCCATGTCATTAAGAATATTGAGTAGTTAAAAGACTTGGATTATGGAGGAAAGTAGAGTATGGAGTCCAACCATGGAAATATTGATATTTTTGAATAGTAACTTGACTTGAATCATAGTTTTTGATACATAATAAGTATAATCTTGGTATGAATGGTACCAAAGATGTTTTAGCAGTTAAGTTGATGAAGTTATTGATGAGGATATTATGGATGTTGTTATTAATGTTAGGAGTTGTTATATTATATGGAGAAAATTGTAGGAACAGAGTAAGTGCTGCCCAATTTTCGTTAGCCCTCAGTCGCCATAGCTTAGCTTTAAGTATGTTTCCGGTTATCTAACCTTAGTACGAATTCTCTTGAATGTAGAATCGTGAACTTGGAGGGAAGCATTTAGTCGGCAAAGTTAAAGAGACGTAAAGGTATGTAAGGCTAGTCCCCTTCTTTCAAAGGCATGACTCCTATGTTGTGATTTCTTTTCTATATTTCCAGGACATTGTTACATCCCAAAAGATGAAAGTTAAAGATCCTTACGAAATAAAGATGAGATTCGTCCATGGTAATGATGATGATGAATCTATGTCTAGAGATTCTAAAGCTCACGATATGATATTATTATGAAGCTAGTGATCCTTACATGATTCCTTCATGTTACTTCTTGTTGTTGTCTAACCTCATGAGATTAGTTCCTTCAAGGTAAGACATAGCAATGAGGATTATTCCTTAATATGATCGGAGGTTCCCGACCTTACGTCACTCCGATGGAGTTATAGTTTTACTTGTGCTCTCACGCATACTTTAGATTATGTATATGTAAGACTACACCGTGCCTAGTTGGCCTGGCAGACACCACTACGATAGGCGTAGTGGGCAGCTATGATGATGATTACACCATGTTTAGATGGCATGGGCAGACACCACTAGTGGGCGGCATGAGATGTTTACCCCGGACGCGGACTAATGATGATCACACCGTACCTATATGGTCAGGCAGTTATATATATGCTTATATGATTTGATGTTGTTTATTATCTAAGTTGGCATGCATGACTCCGCCTTCAGAGGCAATCAGTTACAGGATATCCCTTTATCTCACATTTTTGCATCTCTTTATCATGTTATTGTGTATGCCTTACATACTCAGTACATTGTTCGTACTGATGTCCTTTTTTTTATGGACGCTGTGTTCATGCCCACAGGTAGGCAGGGAGGCAGTTCAGATTCATAGGACTCCATCAGCAGCTACACAGGAGTCCTGTGTACATATTTGGGTAAGACGGGGTCTTATCCCGTCCTTAAGTCTCAGTACTCTAGTAGAGGCTCCTAGATACGTATGTGTGGGTAATAGATGTTTCATGAATACACCAGTGTATATTTTGTATATCATTTTTGCAGCCGTGAGGGCTTATGTATATATATATATATATATATATATATATATATATATTCCTTGGGAGATTATATGCATACAGGTTGGGTGATGGTTAGCATGATGAGTGGTGTTCGATAGTCAGCTCCGGGTACCCGTCATGGATCACCGGTTGGGTCGTGACACCTTTGAACTCACGGTCAAACCCTGAAGACCTGACCCTCTTTCTCTGACCCCTATCACAATGGCCTTGTCACGACCCAGCCCCGTGGGCCATGACTAGTGCCCGAGCTGGACACCCGTATGTACCTGTCAAACAGTATCGGACTGATACTATAGGTCCTCAATCAATCACAACGTAATAACATACGTAAGCCGACGAGGCTTCCACTGTATACACTTTTATTCCACGTAAGCCGACAAGACTACCACTACATATCAGAATATTACGCAAGCCGACACGACTGCCACTACGAAACGATGATATATGCAAGTCGGCAAGGCTGCTACAACAGAACAATAATATATGCAAGCCGACAAGGCTGCCACAACAAAACGATAATATATGCAAGCCGGCAAAGCTGCTACAGCGCTAGAACATCCATAATGACTATATAGGCACAACTGACCACATCTGAACACAACCCACATACATGTCTACAGACCTCTAAGATTATCAACAGTAACATATGATGGGACAGGGCCCCGTCGTACCCCTAGATAATAATTTATACTTATATACATATCAGGAAGTCTATACCAAAATCTAGGCTCCGGAACGACGGAGCTCTCCAAGACAGCAGAAAGGAAATCCTAAGCTGGCGGATCACCAAAGTGAGTATCTTCACTTGCGGGCATGAAACGCAGCCCCCCGAAGAAAGGGGGTCAGTACGGAATATGTACTGAGCATGTAAAGCATGAAATACAGTAAAAGGATCATAATTGAAGTAAGGAATACGGGAAACAAGTACAATGTTCAGAATACCAAAACACTTGCCTTTGAAACATAAATCATGCATGTCAATATCATATATCATATACATATATATCGTACCCGGCCCTCTAGTGAGAGACTCGGTGAATAAAGTCACCATATTCCCTCCTGGCCGCCATAACATGTCATCATATCATCATATCATCATATATATGTATATATACCGTACCCGGCCCTCTAGTGAGGGACTCAGTGAACAATGCAGTGAAACTGTGCACGATAACATACCCGGCCCGGGACTCGGTGAAAGACATATTGAGGCATGCACGAGCAGAGTAGTGAGAAACCAGATGCAATTTAAAACATTATCAAGACTTAAACAGAATAAGAAAAAGGGATTAACACCTGAATATCAATAGCGACAATCATATCAAGTATCCCTCGAATGTCATTATGGATCATATCAAAAGAGCCTTAGGAACCATAGACATATGTCAATATAGTATGAAACAGCTTATAGAAGTCAAGGACATCCGTTATCGTAGAGTTTCTAGAAATAGGAGCTAATATATATCGACTATTATCCAACGTATAGGAAACTGAAGAGTGCGGCTCAATCACTTGAGAATTGTAATATCAAGAAGTGAATAAGAATCATAAATATCACTCAAGTCTAAGACATACCAAAAGAAAGAAGGGATAGACTTTACATACCTGTTGACGACTAATCGCAAAACCGTTCGCTTTGTTGCTCTTTTAGCCTAGTTAACATAAAGGTAATGTTATCTTCAGTAACTATACTTTCTAGCTCCGAAATCCGTAGCCCATCGCTTTATAGAACTTGTTCTTTAACTTATACTTCCTCGTTAAGGGTTTTTCATTATTAAGGATTTAACAAATATCGGGCAGCATTTCCCCTATATATTCGCCTAACCCGAATCTCCAATTATTCTCCTGTTAACACAGAAATACCAACAACAGAAATATATATATATATATAATTCTCACAATTCAGCCCATAACAATTCTAACAACCCAACAACCTTTCTAAATCCATTTCAATCCAAAATTTTCATATAACAATAATTTCATGCATTTTCTAAATTCCAATTCTGTCCAATCCAATTTTAATCCTTACATTACAACATCATTAACATAATTACACCATAAAATAAGAAAATCTTACCTTAATTTTCTCGGAGGAATTTCTCCTTTTAATTGCTCCAATTTCGCAATTTTTTCTTCCTCGATTCAATATCCAATGTTGCTATCACCTCCTTGAACTTGTAGTGCACTTGAAATTTGCTCAAAACAATTAAAATCAAAACTTTTCCCATCAACCATGGCTGGCCGAGAGCCAACAACCATGGTTCCTATGTTTTTTTTTTTTTGTTTCAATTAGGATTGTTAGTGAAGAAGACAATGCTCATTAGTCATCCTTGCTATTTATGGGCAGCCCACTAATAGGGCACGTGTCCCACTAGCATGCCCACATTTTGTATTAATATTTTATTTTATTTTTATTTTTTTAATAATTAAATCTGGTGGGGCCCACAATAATAATTAAGTTAATTAATTTAATTAATCACTAATTCTTACTTAGTAATCTCATCATAATTAATTAATCCATAATATCCAATAATATTTTTACACTAAATAAAATTTATAAACAATTTATGTTTTAATTAAAATTGAAAATTAAAGATTTCTATTTGGTGTCCGAAAATAACTCCGCCTTTAACTTGAGTCGATTTGCTTGCGAATAATTCGACGTATAACTATACGGGGTATAACATCCTTCCACCCTTTAGAACATTCGTCCTCGAATGTTAAACTGATCCTGAATTCCCAATACTTTCTCAAGTGTCCTCTTATTTAATTATGCCCTTCACATACCTCTTCCACTGGTCGATTCGCTATAATTCGTTATAACGCAATCCAGGCCTCTACACAGTCATTCCTGTAATATTTCCTCCTTCTGTTGCTTCTCTAGGTAATTATTCCACGTCGTTGTCTCTGCCCTTCTCTTTATTTCATAGTTGGTTATCAGCTGTATTTCGGGTTGTTCTGCTGAAGTGTTACTATCTCTGTTATCTACATACTATTCAGTTGCACTGTCATCGATTGATTCAATATCCTTGCTTTACTCCGTTGCGACAGTCTGTATTCTGGAACCCTCAACGTCATGTGTCACTTTCTGACTTTCTTTCAAAGGTCTTTAACTATCACTTATTTTTACTTCTTGATTTTGATCTTTAGGGTTGGCTATCAAATAGCGCTAGGGTCTCTTCATATTATAGCTTTACTGTCATCCCGTAACTAATAACCTGCTTGTTCTGATTGTCTCGATTAGATCATTTCGTAATTTTTCTTAATGTAACTGGTAATACTTTAGGCATATTATCTCGTGTCGTTTCTTTATTATTGACTCAAATTCTTCTATTGCCCCTTTTTCTCCAATTTGCTCTTAGTCCTCCTATCACACCTCCTATTGCAATCTTTACACAAGTATGTGTAGGTGTTCAAATCAGCCCAGTAAATACCTTAGCGTTGCCTCGCTAGTCTTTATGCAGACCCTATATTCTTCTCTTATATCTTTCAACTGATATCAAGGCTCAACTATGGCTTTTGCCCTCAGTACTAATTATATCTCTGTAGTTTTGCCTCAGACCATCTTATACCTTTCTTTGATGTATCCGAAATATCGCAACCACATTGTTGTTACTGAATTCTTACTCTTCTTATCAAGTACTCTTCTTATCATCGTTCTTAGTAGACAAGTATTCATGGGCTGCATAACTATTCCTGTACAATTTGTACAAAGTGTATTCAATCTTAGTCATAGTCTTTCCTTCTCCTGGTTTATTCTGCTCTACATATCTTATTGTACCATCGCTCACTTGCTGTCTATTTCGCCATACTCCTTCCCCTTCCTCTATCCACCATTTAGTTTTCTCATATCCCACTATAGGAGAGATTTCCTATCTTTCCTCCTTTACTACTTATATGTCACAATATCATTAGCCAATAACTCCGTTGTCAACATCTTAATCTCTAATCCAGTACAGCCTTGCCATCCTTTATAGTATCCTTTTAAGTTACTTGTTACCATTCTCTTGTCATAGTCTTCCATTTTATAAGCATCCACCTTTTGATGTCATATTATCCAAAGTCTGTACCAATAATTCTCAACACTGTGTCAACTACTATCTTGGCTTCTATTCGTTTGTCGCTGGCTTTCAGACCTCACTAACTTGTTTCAGCATGGGATCTCACTTGAAGTCTAAGTATTCACATTAAACGTGTTGCAGTGTCAGCTGATTTTATCTTACACTTGCATTTCTCTCATTCGCTTCCCCCCTTTTTGGCTGTACTCACATCATTATCTATTTATATTCCGCTCTATGCCTCCATTTCCAACTTTCAAATTCCTATGATTCTTTTTTCAATACATTTGATATACTGTGCCATATCCATGTCTTTTCTTTATCATCTATAACTTAGATTACCCATGTATGAAACCCTAACACAATCACGAGGCGATGAGAACTCTCGATATATAGAACAAAATCTTATCTGATGGTTGGTACTCGAGTAATGTAATTAATGTAGCAATTTGTCCGAAGCCACATTCCATTCATCCCAATCAGTAATTAGGTAGTGCTTATCTTCGTTTCAGATTCTCCATTCAGTAGCACCTATATTCTAATGATAAGTGTCTCAAGCTTTCTCATAACACTATCTTTATCCCAACGGATATCGTCTGTTTCTTCTAATAAATTTACAATACATCAGTTGTTTTGCAAATCCACAGTCCTTGTCCTTTAAGGATTTCGCTATTTCCGAGGTGAAGCCACATACACGTGGTACTCTTTGATGCCTCCTGATTTTTTATCCTTGTTGTATACCCAACGCTAACTTCTAACTTACTCAAAATCATATCAAATTCGCCTTGATAATTTTCTTGTCTTGTCACCTTCTCGTCGTACTACATCTTAAGTTCATAGCTATATATTTCCCTTTTGTCCTATACTCATACTCAATTAGTTACGTCTGCCTTGGGTGCTTCCTTTAGTATCCCTTCCATTTCTCCAGTCTATGTCCATCTTTTATATTGTGCGTGAGCAATCTCATGGTACCCCTACATCCTTCGGAAAGAACTACTTGTACATAATCCCTCTTTCGTTTTCAAAACATATTCTGTTCATTTCTATTTGTCCTTATCATACCAGTCATTTCTGGCATTCATTCTGTCTCGTTGCTCATCTTTCTTTAGGTTGGTCTTTCACAGTTCTGTCACTTGTATTACTCATTTTCCAAGCTACACATGTCATAACGCATTGCTACACTGTAATCCCACTCGCTTTCTTCTTATCCTCCTCTTTCTATTAACTCCTTCTCTTCCTGTGCTCGCTTTCACTTTCGTTACCACTTGACTTCTATTCTGAACTTTCCCTATAGAACTTTGTAAGTCTTTCTTGTTTGTTCTATATTTTCTTTTCCGTTGCACACTAATCACTTTGTATTCTTTTCCTTGCTAGGATTTGCTCATTTCTATAGCAATCCTTATGGTATTCACATTACATCCTGTTCGTAATCTATCCTATAATATAACACTTCTTAATCTTATTCACGATTCTTACTATGTTTTAATTACACTCTATGGAGTAGGCGTACTTAACCCTTCACCCTTTTTTGATCAATCTTATCCTTAATATCTCACAAGCTGTCTTATCAATACCTTCATGATTTGTTGTAACTCTTCCTCCTCTGTACTTTTGTCTCAATCATACTACTATTCCTTTTAACTGTAAACTCATCGTAATTTACCCCTACTTATCGGTTCACTCGATACCTGAATAAAATGTTTTGTTACGAGTTGCCACCTTTTTCTAAATCATCCCTTAGTATCTCAAGCCCTTCCGAATTATCCTAGTATTTCAGCAACAACATATGAAATACATGATCCCAGACAACCCACAAGTTTAAGTTTCCTTCCACGAATTCCATCTCCAATTAGTTGATTAAAACTAATAAACTCAAAGAACACAAGAACACTCCCACTCCAAGGTTACGTCACCATGAAGCGTCCTCCGAAACCACACAAGAAGAAATAGAATTCGACAAGCACCACAAAAATTCTATTGCTTGATTCATATAGTTTACCTCCAGATTTGTTCTTGAGTCGTGAACGAATCATTCAGTTCATGAACTACTTGTTGTATGCCTTGTACGTTTCAATAAAAGTGAAACTTAATTGCTAAATGTTTTTGCCCTACGACATGAGCTTTTTCCAAGGCAAAATATGGTTGGAACGTATTTTGGTCCGTTCAAATGAATTGCGAATTCGCTGCTCATATACGCTTCTTCAAAACAAGGTCTCCCAAATAAGAATGATGCCTCTTATGGATGACGTGGGGGTATCTCTTAGAGTTCTAGTCCAACATAACAAATTCACCCTATCGGTATCGATTTTCAAGACATATTATGAACTTATACATCGTTCTCTTCTTTTTCCAATTTCTGGGAAATTTTGGGCAGAGTTTCCTCTGTACTTCTTACTATCCAAGAACCTGCACGCAGGAAATACCAACAATGCCTCACAGGGCCAACATATATACGCACATATCATATCGTATCATAGCCACACAGGGCTCCCAATTCCCAAAAAGAAGTATGAAGGTGTCGGGACTTACCTCACGTATCGCACCTCGAGACGTACCTGATCCTTTAACGATTTGTTCTGTTATACTTTCCTATCCACCTTTTCTTTCATCTTCCAACTTTACATTTAAACCATATTTCAATACTCCTACCTTATCCGACATGCCTCTTTCGCACCATTGCTTACCTGCGTACTGGGTAGCTTCCAATATCATCAGTCGGTTTCTTCTGTCGATGTCGTTCTTCAGCTGAAATCAATGGTTAATATAAGGAATTTCATTTCCTATGACTGGGCTCTATCGCACGATCTAGGATAAGAAGGAAAGATAACATCCTAAATGTCATGTAGCTTCCTGTGTATAGATGTGGTGCACAACACACCGATAAACAAGACTCTACTAGACACGGTCTGTAGACACTCCGAGGATGAACTGCTCTGATACCACTTTTGTCATGACCCAGCCCTGTAGGCCATGACTAGTGCCCGAGCTGGACACCCGTATGTACCTGTCAAACATAATCGGACTCATACTATAGGTCCTCAATCAATCACAACGTAATAACATACGCAAGCCGACGAGGCTGCCACTGTATATACTTTTATTTCACGCAAGCCGACAAGGCTACCACTACATATCAGAATATTATGCAAGTCGACAAGGCTGCCACTACAAAACGATGATATATGCAAGCCGGAAAGTCTGCTACAACAGAACAATAATATATGCAAGCCGGCAAGGCTGCCACAACAAAACGATAATATATGCAAGCCGGCAAGGCTGCTACAGCGCTAGAACATCCATAATGACCATATAGGCACAACTGACCACATCTGAACACAACCCACATACATGTCTACAGACCTCTAAGAGTATCAACAGTAACATATGACGGGACAGGGCCCCGTCGTACCCCTGGACAAAAACATATACATATATACATATCAGGAAGTCTGTACCAAAATCTAGGCTCCGGAACGACGGAGCTCTCCAAGACAGTAGAAAGGAAATCCTAAGCTGGCGGATCACCAAAGCGAGTATCTACACCTGCGGGCATGAAATGCAACCCCCCGAACAAAGGGGGTCAGTACGGAATATGTACTGAGCATGTAAAGCATGAAATACAGTAAAAGGATCATAATTGAAGTAAGGAATACGGGAAGCAAGTACAATGTTCAGAATACCAAAACACTTGCCTTTGAAACATAAATCATGCATGTCAATATCATATATCATATACATATATATCGTACCCGGCCCTCTAGTGAGAGACTCGGTGAATAAAGTCACCATATTCCCTCCTGGCCGCCATAACATGTCATCATATCATCATATCATCATATATATGTATATATACCGTACCCGGCCCTCTAGTGAGGGACTCAGTGAACAATGCAGTGAAACTGTGCACGATAACATACCCGGCCCGGGACTCGGTGAAAGACATATTGAGGCATGCACGAGCAGAGTAGTGAGAAACCAGATGCAATTTAAAACATTATCAAGACTTAAACAGAATAAGAAAAAGGGATTAACACCTGAATATCAATAGCGACAATCATATCAAGTATCCCTCGAATGTCATTATGGATCATATCAAAAGAGCCTTAGGAACCATAGACATATGTAAATATAGTATGAAACAGCTTATAGAAGTCAAGGACATCCGTTATCGTAGAGTTTCTAGAAATAGGAGCTAATATATATCGACTATTATCCAACGTATAGGAAACTGAAGAGTGCGGCTCAATCACTTGAGAATTGTAATATCAAGAAGTGAATAAGAATCATAAATATCACTCAAAGCTTATGAATGGAATTACCCTAAAGTTCATATCATTCATCACTTAAGTCTAAGACATGCCAAAAGATAGAAGGGATAGGCTTTACATACCTGTTGGCGACTAATCGCAAAACCGTTCGCTTTGTTGCTCTTTTAGCCTAGTTAACATAAAGGTAATGTTATCGTCAGTAACTACACTTTCTAGCTAGTAAATCCATAGCCCATCTCTTTATAGAACTTGTTCTTTAACTTATACTTCCTCGTTAAGGGTTTTTCATTATTAAGGATTTAAGAAAATCGGGCAGCATTTCCCCTATATATTCGCCTAACCCGAATCTCCAATTATTCTCCTGCTAACATAGAAATACCAACAACAGAAATATATATATAAAATTCTCACAATTCAGCCCATAACAATTCTAACAACCCAATAACCTTTCTAAATCCATTTCAATCCAAAATTTTCATATAACAACAATTTCATGCATTTTCTAAATTCCAATTTCGTCCAATCAAATTTTAAGCCTTCCATTACAACATCATTAACATAATTACACCATAAAATAAGAAAATCTTACCTTAATTTTCTCGGAGGAATTTCTACTTTTAATTGCTCCAATTTCGCAATTTCTTCTTCCTCGATTCAATATCCAATGTTGCTATCACCTCCTTGAACTTGTAGTGCACTTGAAATTTGCTCAAAACAATTAAAATCAAAACTTTTCCCATCAACCATGGCTGGCCGAGAGCCAACAGCCATGGTTCCTATGTTTTTTTTTTGTTTCAATTAGGATTCTTAGTGAAGAAGACAATGCTCATTAGTCATCCTTGCTATTTATGGGCAGCCCACTAATAGGGAATGTGTACCACTAGATTGCCCACATTTTGTATTATATATATATTTTTTTAATAATTAACTCGGGTGGGGCCCACAATAATAATTAAGTTAATTAATTTAATTACTCACTAATTCTTACTTAGTAATCTAATCATAATTAATTAATCCCTAATCTCCCATAATATTTTTACACTAAATAAAATTTATAAACAATTTATGTTTTAATTAAAATTGAAAATTAAAGATTTCTATTTCGTGTCCGAAAATAATTCCGCCTTTAACTTGAGTCGATTTCCCTGCGAATAATAAGACGTATAAATATACGGGGTATAACAGGCCTGCACCCTGTAACTGAGCCTGAGTGGCTACTAACTGGGTCATCAAAAGGATGGCCTGTCTCATCTCCTGCCCTGTGGCATCTGGTGGAGGAACAGGGGGTGCTGGAGTTGGGGTTGAGGCCCCTTCATGCTCCTCTAAAATGGGTGGAGTATGAGAGGTCCGAGATAGAACCTCATTCTGAGACTCACCCTCCTCTATATCTGCAAGCGATTCCCGCTCAGTCCCCCTTCCTACTACTGTCTTGCCTTTCTAGGCCGTTGTTACTTTTCTCTTCTCAAGGATCGCTGAACACGTAACACACGATTATCAAAAAGAGAATTCTTATATCATGGCTCTATCACACGATCTATGAAGAAGAAGAAGAAAGGTCAATCATTTCTAAATGCCCTGCAGCCTCCGATTTATAAGTGTGGCGCATCACACCCATAAACAAGACTCTACTGGAGACGGCTCGTAGACACACCTTAGGATGAACTACTCTGATATCACTTTTGTCAAGACCCAACCGAAGGGCCATGACGGGTACCCGGAACTAGCCTGCCGAGCACCACCTAGAATCTTCTTCTAAGCTTATCTCGGTGGACCACATGTCTATCTTGTAATTACATAAATTGAGCGGGCACAAATTCTCAGAATTAAACCCTATTCACATAATGATCATCTACTTCGCCTCATATATATATGCACAAGCCCACAACGCTACAAAAATGATATACAAGCTATACACTAGGAAGGTCATGAAATATCTACTATCCACACATGTCTACGAGCCTTTATCAGGAGTACTGGAAATCATAAGGGCGGGACAAGACCCCGCCATGCCCAAAATATATACACAAACGAACTATACCAATAGACTGCAACTCTGAAGTAGTGGAGTGCTCCTGAATATCCGCTGATGAAGCTCCTAAGGGTCCGATCCATCTCCCTATCTACCTGCAGGCATGAACGCAGCGTCCACAAGCAATAGGACGTCAGTACGAATAATGTACTTAGTATGTAAAGCATAAACAACAACATACTAAAATATAAGAAGAAGGATAAAGAGATAACCTGTATACCTGATTGCCTCTTATGGCGGATATCATGCATGCTTAACTTATCTTTTCAAAATGTTGCCCATACATATATATAGTATATTGCTGTGGAACTTACAGCCCGATCCATGTGTATATATATTTATAATAGCGCTGAGGAACTTACGAACTGATCCATATATATGCATATAATAGTGCCGACGAATGTACAGCCTGATCCATAGATATTTATATAATAGTGTCGAGGAACGTACGACCCGATCCATATATATGAATATAATAGTGCCGAGGAACGTGCGGCCAGATCCATATATATATATATATATATATATATGTATAATAGCGCCGAGGAACGTACGACCCGATCCATATATATGTATATAATAGTGGTGTCAATAGCATGCATGAGAGCCCAAATAAAATGCTACTACTCAATCGGAGTGACGTAAGGTCGGTAACCGCCGATGTGTCATTATGGAATCATCACCATCACTATCTCACCTTGCAGGAAAAACTATCATGAGGTGAGATCAACAATAATGAATAAAATTGGAAATCATGTGACAAGCTCAATAGAATCATGCAAACATTAAGAACTTTAAGCTTTGGCTTCTCTAGAATAGGAATCATCATCATTATTCTATCTCACTTTGCTGAAACCATAGCATAAGATAAGGCCAATTATAATTAATGAAATCAAGAATCATATGGTAAGCTCAATCATATCATAAGATCATCTCAACTTTAGACTTTGGTTCCGTTAAACATGGAACCATCATAAGAATATTGATAATAAGGGACTTCTAGCATTTCTAGGAGTAAAAGTAATGTGGATGGCATATATGGAATCATATCACAGGAATCATGCCTTTGAAAGAAAGGGGTTAGCCTTACATACCTTTACGTCTCCTTAATTACTCAACGTTCTCGTCCCAAGTCCGCAAACTCTATATTCAAATGGTCATGCTAATATTAGATCTTAAAAATACGTTTGAGTTCAAAGTAGAGCAGCTAAAAGGGCTAACGGAACTTGGGCAGCACTTCGTCTATTTCATCAATTTCCACCATATCATAAAACAGCTCCCAAAAAACAATAATAACATCCATAATATCCTAGTCAAGGAACTATATTAAATTCCATCTCAATTTCATCCAAAATCCTCTTTTCAAATTCACCCAAAGTCATCTTCTTCACCGCAACATCTATGGCTTCTCTACTTTAGATTTCCTCCTCACTAAGAGTTACTAAACCTTTATATCACTTAAACATATGAATAGGATGAAGAACTTACCTTAAAATAAAGGAACTTCACTTCACTCAAATCCCTCTTCGAGACAAACTTCACCACAACTTCAAAAGGAAACA
Organism: Lycium barbarum; assembly: GCF_019175385.1. Classification (NCBI taxonomy): domain Eukaryota; kingdom Viridiplantae; phylum Streptophyta; class Magnoliopsida; order Solanales; family Solanaceae; genus Lycium; species Lycium barbarum. Next base: position 57,898,434 of record NC_083340.1, read on the forward strand.
AGACTCATCACTCTCCATGGATTTACCTTGAGGGGTTGATGTTGATTCTCTATTTGGATGATATGGAAATGTGTGGAGTGATTGGGAAACTTCAAGAACTCTTAGGAATTCTCTATAGTGGTGGGAAAATAAGTGTGGAAAGTTAAGGTATACACTTAAGATCATCAAATATCCTTCTTAATCTTATAAGGGCTTCATTTTCACTTTAGTCGTACGTTATTCTATTCATAATATAAGTATCATGAAATTTCCAAGGTGTAACATTCCTCCCCCTTAAGAACATTTGTCCTCGAATGTAAACCCCTAAGGATTCTGCAGAAATTTCACTAGAGTTTCCCCTATAACTGTACCAATACCATCCTATCACAACAACCCAAAATATGCAATGCCTCACAGGGCTACAACAACAATAACAATATTGGCCACACACGACCAAGAAATCATCAAAAGAAGCATTACATACCTGAGGACAATGATGTCTCTGCCTGAACCTCTTCTGGGGTGGAAATAAATATGGGTGCCTGGACTTCATATCTTCCTCAGATTTTCAAGTCATTTCTTCCCTATTATTGTTTCTCCATAAAACTTTTACTGACGCTACATCTTTGGTTCTAAGTCTTCGATCTTGCCTATCTAGAATGGCATCGAGTACTTCTTCATGGGATAACTTCTTAGTAACTTGGACATCATCTATAAGCACAATTCTGGAAGGATTTCTAATTCACTAACGAAGCATGGACATATGGAAAACTGGGTGGACTGACTCCAAGTCTGAAGGCAAATCTAGCTCATAAGCCACTTGACCTACCTTACGCACAATCTTGTAATGCCCAATATACCGGGGACTAAGATTGCCCTTCTTGCCAAATCTCATTAAACCTTTCATTGGCGACACCTTCAAGAATACCCAATCATTAACTTGGAATTCCAAGTCTCATCGACGATTGTCCACATAAGATTTCTGACGACTCTGGGCCGTTAACAACCGGTCACGAATAAGCTTGATCTTCTCTACCGCTTGCTGGATCAAATATGGGCCCACTAGCTTTGTCTCCCTAACTTTGAACCATCCAATTGGCGATCTACACTTTCTCCCATGTAGATTCTTATATGGAGCCATTTGAATGCTTGAGTGATAACTATTTGTCACGACCCAACCCCGTAGGGTGTGACTAGTGCCCGAGGTGGACACTCGTACATACTTACTAGCCAAAATCTACTTGCATTTAGCATATTAGGGACTTTCATTCATACAAGACAATATATCATTTAAATCGTCACTTATAATATCGCACGTAAGCCGGTCAGGCTATCGTAGTGTAGGGGAATGTCAAACACAAACCACATAAACATCACTGAACAAATACAGCCCACGACCCACATACATGTCTACAGGCCTCAAGAATAACAACAACATCATATGGCGAGACAAGGCCCCGCCGTACCCCGAAATAGTCATATGTATATATATGTACAACAAAAGGATCTGTACCAAAAGTGTGGGCTCCGAAACAAGGGAGCACTTCAAGACAGCAAAGTAGATGTCTTATGCTGACGGATCACCGCAACGAGCGTCTGTACCTGCGGGCATGAAATGCAGCCCTCGAAGAAAGGGGGTCAGTACAGAATATGTACTGAGCATGTAAGGCATGAAATGCAATTGAAAAGATCATTACTGAAATAGAGATTCCAGGAGACAAGTATGATAATAAAGAAACCGCTGTACCTGTGCAGTACGAAACAGAATCAAGCATACCAATACCACATACCGTACCCGGCCCATTATGGGACTCGTTGAATAAAATCATGTCATCATGAATATATGTATACGTATACCGTACCCGGCCCTTTAGTGAGGGACTCGGTGAATAAAGTCATGTCATCATGTCAGCATGCTATCATATCATCATGCATATACATATATACATACCGTACCCGGCCCTCTAGTGAGGGACTCGGTGAATAAAATCATCATATGCCCTCCTAGCCGTCATAACACATCGTCATCTCATCATGTCATCATATACATATACCGTACCCGGCACTCTAATGAGGGACTCGGTGAACAATGCAGTGGAGTGCGCACGATAACATAGCCGGCCCGGGCTCAGTGAAGGACATATTGAGATATCCACGAGCAGAGTAGTGAGAAACTATATGCACATAAATAAATTTTCTTTCAAGACTCGAAAGATAAGTACACAAACCGACACTCGAGGATCGTAAACACGTTTCAAGTCAATCCGGTTTAGTATGAGAAAGTTATGGACACTTTTACCACAGAACCTCTACGAACGTTTCCAAGGCAATCCAAGACTGTATACAAAAGTTAGAGACATTAATACTTACAGAACCCTTTTAGGGACATGAACTCTTTATACTTTACTTGTTATTCAACCATACAATAAGCTCAAATATATCGAGCGTACTCATGTCAAGAAGTGAATAAGAATCATAGACAAACTCGGAAACATATCAAATAGAGCTTCGGAAATCATAGATACGTATCAAAACCATATGAAGTAGCTTATGGAAATCAAAAATATTAGTCATCCTAGTGGCTCTAAGAATAGGAGTTTCTTTGAAATGATACATATACTTAGTCCGTTCGTTTCATAAGGATCATGCCAAAAGAAAGAAAGGGTAAGCCTTACATACCTTGCCCGCTTCCTACGCTAATCCAACTTAAGTCTCGGCTTTCGCAAGATCTACAACAATATTAGTAGATACCAAACATTAGCTATGGATACTTAAGAGTTCAATTCTAAACTAACACCTCATCTACAGAAATTTCGGCAGCATTTCCCCTGTAATTACAACCAACCCCGAGAATTCAACTCGGCCAAATCATCAACAACAATCCCAACAATCATGTCAACAACATCAACAATCAATTCAAAACGCATTCTAACGTTAGTAACTCTTTTCTACATAATTCGACAACATCCCATTTATATTCAAATCGACCATATATAGTCAAGCTAACACCAATGATCTCACATTCAAGTGTTAATCCGAAATCATTCTAACATGATTCAAGAACACTTCAAACAATTCACACAATATTCAAAACCATCTAACCAATATGCCACTCCACCCGAAACCTCCAAAATGCAACAATAACAATAACCACACATTTCCTTCTTTCAAATTCATGAACTACACCCATAATTCGCATGCTAACAACATTATTTTCCATAAATACAAGAGACTACATTCAATCCACATTGGCTTCTAAAATAGCCCACAACAATTTCAACCTCAACTTGAGTCATTAAACTCTCATTTTCATCATAGAATCCATTACAACAACAACCAAAGTACTAGGTAAAAATTGGTTCTGTTACACCCCGTACTTCGAAGAAACACTGTTAAATTTAAATGTAAGAATGTCGAGTTACGACTAGGTAAAACAACTTTGGAGTATGAGGAATGAGGCATTATTAAGTATATTGTTTAAATAATGGATGATTATGATCTTGTAAGTCGTCATCGGGAAAGAGTATTTTAAAACACAAGAATATGGTCATTATCATAAGTGATAAATATCATGTATGGAAGGTTTCGGAATATTTCGAGATCGAGCAAGTTGAAGAAAATAAGTTCGACGAAAATTTGAGAAATGCTGGACAGATTTTTAGTCAACTTTGGAGGGGTATATCTCTATGCATATTTGGAGTTTTAAGGCGTTTCAAAAGCCTAAAATGAAGTTCGTCAAGTCTAGTTTATGATTCAACAAACCACTCATCGATAGGACATCGGAGTAGAGAATTATAGACGCTACAAACTGAACTGTCGCGCAGAAACAGCACTGCTACAGTACGCTACAGTACTGTAGCTACAGTGACGCCGTTTCGCCCTTATAAAAAGGGGCAAACCCCCATTTTTATCATCTAAAAACTTCTCAAATTTTCCAGAA